>NW_028270185.1:48732527-48917527 GCF_037043375.1 Chiloscyllium plagiosum
CATGTAGGGCTGTGTACACCAAACCATGGCATTGATCTGTAGCCGAGGAGCAGTTACCCTCCCAGCATGTAGGGCTGTGTACACCAAACCAGGGCATTGATCTGTAACCCAGGAGCAGTTACCCTCCCAGCATGTACGGCTGTGTACACCAAACCAGTGCATTGATCTTTAACCCAGGAGCAGTTACCCTCCCAGCATGTACGGCTGTGTACACCAAACCAGTGCATTGATCTTTAACCCAGGAGCAATTACCCTCCCAGCACGTAGGGCTGTGAACCCCATCCCAGTGCATTGATCTGTAACCCAGGAGCAGTTACCCTCCCAGCATGAAGGGCTGTGAACCCCATCCCAGTACATTGATCTGTAACCCAGGAGCAGTTACCCTCCCAGCATGTCAGGCTGTGTACCCCAAACCATGGCATTCGTCTATAACCCTGGAGCAATTACACTCCCAGAATGTAGGGCTGTGTACCCCACCCCAGTGCACTGAACTGTAACCCAGGAGCAGTTCACCTCCCAGGATTTTGGGCTGTGTCCCCCAAACCAGTGCATTGATCTGTAACCCGAGAGCATTTACCCTCCCAGCATGTAGGGCTGTCTAACCCACCCCATTGCATTGATCTAAGACCCAGGTGCAGTTACCCTCCCATCATGTCGGGCTTGTACCCTACCCCATTGAATTGATCTAAGACCCAGGAGCAGTTACCCTCCCAGCATGTAGGGCTGTGTACACCAAACCAGTGCATTGTTCTGTAACCCAGGAGCAATTACCCTCCCAGCATATAGGGCTGTGTCCCCAAACCAGGGCATTGATCTGTAACCCAGGAGCAGTTACCCTCCCAGCGTGTAGGGCTGTGTACCCCAAACCAGGGCATTGATCTGTAACCCAGGAGCAGTTACCCTCCCAGCATTTAGGTCTGTGTGCCCCAAACCAGTGCATTTATCTGTAACCCAGGACCAGTTGCCCTTCCAGCATGTAGGGCTGTGAACGCCACCCCAATGCATTGATCTGTAACCCAGGAGCAGTTACCCTCCCAGCATGTCGGACTGTGTACCCCAAACCAGGGCAAAGATCTGTAAACCAGCAGCAGTTACCCTCCCAGCTTGTGGGTCAGTGTATCCCACCCCAGTGCATTGATCTGTATCCCAGGAGCAGTTACCCTCCCAGCATGTAGGGCTGTGTACACCAAACCAGTGCATTGATCTGTAACCCAGGAGCAGTTACCCTCCCAGCATGTTGGGCTGTGTAAACCAAACCATGGCATTGATCTGTATCCCAGGAGCAGTTACCCTCCCAGCATGTAGGGCTGTGTACACCAAACCAGGGCATTGATCTGTAACCCAGCAGCAGTTACCCTCCCAGCTTGTGGGTCTGTGTCCCCCAAACCAGTGCATTGATCTGTAACCCAGGAGCAGTTACCCTCCCAGCATGTAGGGCTGTGTACCCTACCCCAGTGCATTGATCTATAACCCAGGAGCAGTTACCCTCCCAGCATGTTGGTTTGTGTACACCAAACCAGGGTATTTATCTGTAACCCAGGAGCAGTTACCCTCCCAGCATGTAGGGCTGTGTACCACAAACCAAGGCATTGATCTGTAACCCAGGAGCAGTTACCCTCCCAGCATGTAGGGCTGTGTACACCAAACCAGGGCATTGATCTATAACCCAGGAGCAGTTACCCTCCCAGCATGTAGGGCTGTGTTCACCAAATAAGGTCATTGATCTTAACCCAGGAGCAGTTACCCTCCCAGCATGTAGGGCTGTGTATCCCAAACCAAGGCATTGATCTGTAACCCAGGAGCAGTTACCCTCCCAGCATGTAGGGCTGTGTACCCCACCCCAGTTCATTGATCTGTAACCCAGGAGCAGTTACCCTCCCAGCATGCAGGACTGTGTACCCCAAACCAGGGCATTGATCTGTAACCCAGGAGCAGTTCCCCTCCCAGGATGTATCTCTGTCGCCCCTCTCTCTGTCGCAGTCTCTCTGTCCCTCTCTCTCTGCCCCCTCTCTCTCTGCCCCCTCTCTCGCTCTGACCCCTCTCTCTCTGCCCCCTCTCTTTCTGCCCCCTCTCTCTCTCTGCCCCCACTCTCTCTGCCCCCTCTCTCTGACACCCTCTCTGTCGCTCTCTCTCTGCCCTCTCTCTGCCCTCTCTCTCTGTCCCCCCCTTCTGTCTCTATCCCCCACACTCTCCATCCGCCCACTCTCTGTCCCCCTCTCTCTGATCCCCTCTCTCCTCCACACTGTACCCCTCTCTCTCTCTCTCCCTCTGCTTCCTCTCTCTGTCACCGTCTCTCTATCCCCCCTTCTCTCTGTCCCACCTTTCCCTGTTCCCCTCTCTTTGCCCCCCTCTCGGTTCTCCTCTCTCTGCCCCCCTCTATCTGTCCCCCTCTATCTGTCCCCCTCACTGCTGCCCCCTCACTCTGTCCCCTCTCTCTCTGCCCCCTCTCTCTCTGCCCCCCTCTCTCTGTCCCCCTCTCTCTATCCCCCTCTCACTGCCCCCTCACTCTCTCTCTCCCGCTCTCTGACCCTCTCTCTGTCACCCTGTGTCTCTGCCCCCTCTCTCTGCCCTCACTCTCTCTGCACCCCCACACTCTGTCCCTCTCTCTGACCCCCTCTCTCTTTGACCCCCTCTCTCTCCCATCCGCCTCTCTCTCTTTTCCCCTCTTTCTCTCCGCCTCTCTCTCTGTTCCCCTCTCTCTCTGCCCCCCTCTGTCCCCCTCTCTCTCTGTCCCCCTCTCTCTCTCTGTCCCCCACTCTCTCCAACCCCCCACTCTCTGTCCCCCCCCCCCCTCTGCCCCCGGACTCCTCTCTCTGTCCCCCTCTTTCTCTCTGTCCCCCTCTCTCTGTCTCCCTCTCTCTGCCCCCCCCTCTGTCACCGTCACTCTAACCCACTTCTCTCTGTTCCTCCTTTCTCTGTTCCCCCTTTCTCTGTCCCCCTCTCTCTGTCGCCCTCGCTCTCTGTCCCCCTCTCTCTGTCTCCCTCTCTCTGTCCCTCTCTCTCTCTGTCCCCTCTCTCTCTGTCCCCTCTCTCTGTCCCCTCTCTCTCTGTCTCCCCTCTCTCTGTCTCCCCTCTCTCTGTCGCCCTCGCTCTCTGTCTCCCCCACTCTGTCTCCCTCTCTCTGTCCACCTCTCTCTCTGTCCCCTCTCTCTGTCCCTCTCTCTCTGTCCCCTCTCTCTCTGTCTCCCCTCTCTCTGTCCCCTCTCTCTCTGTCCCCTCTCTCTCTGTCCCCTCTCTCTCTGTCTCCCCTCTCTCTGTCTCCCCTCTCTCTGTCGCCCTAGCTCTCTGTCCCCTCTCTCTGTCCCCTCTCTCTCTGTCCCCTCTCTCTCGGTCCCCTCTCTCTCTGTCTCCCCTCTCTCTGTCGCCCTCGCTCTCTGTCTCCCCCACTCTGTCCCCCTCTCTCTGTCACCCTCTTTCTGCCCCCTCTCTCTCTGTCCCCCTCACTCTCTGTCCCCCTCTCTCTGCCCCCCTCTATCTACTCCACTCTCTGTCCTCCACTCTCTGTCCCCCTTCTGTCTGTCTCCCTCTCTCTGACCCCCTCTCTCTCCCAATCGCCTCTCTCTCTCCCCACTCTCTGCCCCCTCTCTCTGTCGCCCTCTTTCTGTCCCCCTCTTTCTGACCCCGTTTCTTTCCCACCTGCCTGTCCCTCTGCCCCGCTCTCTGCCCCCTCTCTCTGTCGCCACCTCTCTGTCCCCCTCTGTCTACTACCCGCCTCTCTCTATCCCCCCTCTTTGTCCCACCCTCTCTCTGTCCCCCTCTCTCTTTGACCCCCTCTCTCTCCCACCCGCCTCTCTCTCTGTCCCCCTCTTTCTCTCCGCCTCTCTCTCTGTCCCCCTCTCTCTGCCTCCTCTCTCTGTCCCCCTCTCTCTCTGTCCCCTCTCTCTCTGTCCCCTCTCTCTCTGTCCCCCACTCTCTCCAGCCCCCCACTCGCTGTCCCCCTCTCTCCCCCCACTCTGTACCCCTCTCTGTCCCCCTCTCTCTGTCCCCTCTATCTCCCCCTCTCTCTGTCGCCCTCTCTCTGCCCCCTCTCTCTGTCCCCCTCTCTCTGTCCCCCACTCTCTTCATCCCCCCCACTCTCTGTCCCTCTCTCTCTGACTCCCCCTCTCTCCCACTCTTTACCCCTCTCTCTGCCCCCTTCTCTCTGTCCCCCTCTCTGTGTTGCCCTCTCTCTGCCCACTCTCTGTCCCTCTCTCTCTGACTCCCTCTCTCTCCCACTCTGTAACCCTCTCTCTGTCCCCTTCTCTCTGTCACCATCTCTCTGTCCTCCCGTCTCTCTGTCCCCTCTCTCTCCCCCACTCTCTCTGTCCCCCTCTCTCTGTCCCGTCGATCTCTTCCCCACGCTCTGCCCTCCTCTGTCGCCCTCTCCCTGCTCCCTCTCTCTCTGCCCCCTCTCTCTTTGTCCCCCTCTCTCTGTCCCCCTCTCTCTCCATCCCCCACTTTCTGACCCCCCTCTCTCTGACCCCCCTCACTCCCCCCCACTCTGCACCCCTCTCCCTGTCTCTCTCCATATCCCCTCTCTCTGTGCCCCTCTCTCTGTCACCCTCTCTCTGCCCCTTCACCCTCCCACCCGTCTCTCTCTTCCCCCCTCACTGTCCCCCTCTCTCTCTGTCCCCCTCTATATTCCCCACACTCTGCCCCCTCTCTCTCTCTGCCCTCCTCTGTCTCTGTCCCCCTCTCTCTCTGCCCCCCCTCTCTCTGTCCCCCTCTCTCTCTGATCCCCTCTCTCCCTGACCCCCATCTATCTCCCCCACTCTCTGTGCCGCTCTCTCTGTCCCCCTCTCTATCTCCCCCTTTTCTGTCCCCCCTCTCTCTGTCCCCGCGCTCTCAGTCCCCTTTCACATTATGTCCTCCCTATTTCTCCCTCTCCCTCCCTCACCTTATCTCTCCCGTCCCTCTCTCTCTCCCTCTATCTCTCCCTGCTCCTTCGCTCTCTCTCTCCATCTTCTCCCAATCTCGATCCCCCTCCCTCGGTGTCTCTCTCTCTCCCCACTTCCCTCCGTTTCTCTCTGACTCAATCTCTCTCCCTCCTGTCCTGCCCTCCCTCTCTCTCTGACACACTCTGTCTCCCTGGTCCTTCCCTCTCCCTCTGACCCAGAGACTGTGTGTGTGTGGTGAAGCTGCGTGTGGGGGGTGGGGTGAGATGATTGAGAGATGTGGGAAGTAGGGAAATTGGGGTAGAGATGGAATTGCGGGAGGGAGACAGAGATGGCAGGAGAGAGAGAGATTGAGGGTGAGGGGGAGAGAGAAGATTGGAGGCAGGTGGAGAAACTCATGTTGGGGGTATGTGAGAGAGAGAGGGGGAGAGTGAGGCCGAAAGAATAGTGGAGGCAGGTGGAGAAACCGGGGTTGGGGGAGGGGGTGTGTCTGAGAGGGGACCAGAGAAAGTGAAAGGGAGAGGAGGTGAGAGAGACACAGTGTGCAGAAAGAGAGAGAGAGGGAGAGAATTGAGGAGGAAGAGTGGGGCAGAGGAAATGGGGAGGCCAGGTTGGAGTGGGGGGGTGCAGAGGGAGTTAAACCCAGCTCCTGAGCTCAGGGCGTGGTCCCCTCCCCTTCCCTGAGGACCAGGACTTGGGGCTGAGTCTGTCTCTCTCCAGCTCAGCTTCTCCAACAGAAAGACACACAACAACATCGGTCACTCTGCTGCTGGGCCCGCTTCAATCAACATTTTTATTGGTTACAAACGGAAGTGATGGATACAGTCAGTGGGATGGTGCCTTTTCTCATTGGCCACTGGGTTGTGAGAAACATTGAAATGTTTCCCTGTAAACCCCCTGTGGGATAAGGATGGACAACCCAGCGCTACCCTCAGTCTGTTACCATAGCGACAGGCTGCTCCATCGCTGAAACACTGAAATGAAATGAGAAAATCCCGGATGGATTGATTAATGAGGGAATTTGATGGATGGATGGATCTGCGTGAAGGGATATTTCAGCACATTCTTCAGCTGCTGCCTGAACTTAGTCTGGGTCACGGCATAAATCGCGGTGTTTGTGCAGCAACTGAGGAGCTGCAGCATGAAGCCCAATTCCTGCACAAATTCATGGAGATACACAGGGGTATACCCAATATACAACATCCGTATCCATATAGAATACAGCATGAACGTTGACCATAACAGGATGAAATTAGCCGAGATCACAAACAGTAAAATGATGGATTTTTTTCGGTTTCTCATTTCAGTGTCAGACTGAGCGTCCCCATTGGTGTGAGTGCGGAGTCTCCTGCGGGCTCTGCTGGTCACTACAATGTGTCTGACGGTGAGAATATTGAGCAGCAGAATCAGGAGAAATGGGACCCCCGGGGTTAGAATGTGGTGGAGGAACTCGATTGTGACCCAGACAATGGAGACTGCAACAGCGTCTGTTACATCACAAAACCTGGGGAGGTTCATCAGCCAATACCGAGCCTTGAACATAAAATACCAGGAAATGTCCTTTAAACAGCTCAGCAAAGTCACTGCTCCCAGAACCACAGCCGCCGTCTTCTCACTGCAATATTTACTTTTCAGCTTCTGGCAACAAATGGCCACAAACCGATCAAAGGTGAAAGTGACGGTGAACCAGACAGAGCAGTCAGTGGCTGCATAAAGCAGGACGGCGTGGATATTACACACGGGGACGGAGTCCCTCAGGAAATAAAACTGTTCCCGATATACAATGGGAATGTGTCTCAGGATCAGGTCGAGGATAATGACCAGGAGATCCGCCGCTGCCATGGCCCTCAGGTAACGTCTGACACATGGAGACAATCCACAATCTTTATAAAGCAGGACGTAGATGGTCACTACATTAACTGTGAGGAAGGAAAACAAACCCATTATCCATCAGCCTGGAGGCAAAGGGACCCGTTTGATCAGGGACCCAGTGAGATTTTCAAATGAGTCCCTGTATTCAGGGATTTATTAAAATAACTGGAGCTGGAATAACAAATGGGAAGTTCGGAATTACTGACAAAAATGGCACTTATAGAATGTCAGGGACAGAACGTTCCGGGGAATGTCAGTTATAGAATGTCGGGGACAGAACGTTCCGGGGAATGTCGGTTATAGAATGTCAGGGACTGAACGTTCCGGGGAATGTCAGTTATAGAATGTCAGGGACAGAACGATCCGGGGAATGTCAGTTATAGAATGTCAGGGACAGAACGTTCCGGGGAATGTCAGTTATAGAATGTCGGGGACAGATAGTTCCGGGGAATGACAGTTATAGAATGTCGGGGACAGAACGTTCCGGGGAATGTCAGTTAAAGGATGTCAGGGACAGAACGTTCTGGGGAGTGTCAGTTAAAGAATGTCAGGGACAGAACGTTCCGGGGAATGTCAGTTATAGAATGTCGGAGACAGAACCTTCCGGGGAATGTCAGTTATAGAATGTCAGGGACAGAACGTTCCGGGGAATGTCAGTTACAGAATGTCGGGGACAGAACGTTCCGGGGAATGACAGTTATAGAATGTCGGGGACAGAACGTTCCGGGGAGTGTCAGTTATAGAATGTCGGGGGCAGAACGTTCCTGGGAGTGTCAGTTATAGAATATCGGGGGCAGAACGTTCCTGGGAATGTCAGTTATAGAATGTCGGGGACAGAACGTTCCGGGGAATGTCAGTTATAGAACGTCAGGGACAGAACGTTCCGGGGAATGTCTGTTATAGAATGCCGGCGACAGAACGTTCCGGGGAGTGTCAGTTATACAATGTTAGGGCACAACGTTCCGGGGAATGTCAGTTATAGAATGTCGGGTGACGGAACGTTCCGGGGAATGACAGTAATATAATGTCGGGGACACAACATTCCGGGGAATGTCAGTTATAGAATGTCAGGGACTGAACGTTCCACGGAATGTCAGTTATAGAATGTCGGGGACAGAACCTCCCGGGGAATGTCAGTTATAGAATGTCGGGGACAGAACGTTCCGGGGAATGTCAGTTATAGAATGTCAGGGACAGAACGTTCCGGGGAATGTCAGTTATAGAATGTCGGGGACAGAACGTTCCGGGGAATGTCAGTTATAGAATGTCGGGGACAGAACGTTCCGGGGAATGTCGGTTATAGAATGTCAGGGACAGAACGTTCCGGGGAATGTCAGTTATAGAATGTCAGGGACAGAACGATCCGGGGAATGTCAGTTATAGAATGTCAGGGACAGAACGTTCCGGGGAATGTCAGTTATAGAATGTCGGGGACAGAACGTTCCGGGGAATGACAGTTATAGAATGTCGGGGACAGAACGTTCCGGGGAATGTCAGTTAAAGGATGTCAGGGACAGAACGTTCCGGGGAGTGTCAGTTAAAGAATGTCAGGGACAGAACGTTCCGGGGAATGTCAGTTATAGAATGTCGGAGACAGAACCTTCCGGGGAATGTCAGTTATAGAATGTCGGAGACAGAACGTTCCGGGGAATGTCAGTTATAGAATGTCGGGGACAGAACGTTCCGGGGAATGACAGTTATAGAATGTCGGGGACAGAACGTTCCGGGGAGTGTCAGTTATAGAATGTCGGGGGCAGAACGTTCCTGGGAGTGTCAGTTATAGAATATCGGGGGCAGAACGTTCCTGGGAATGTCAGTTATAGAATGTCGGGGACAGAACGTTCCGGGGAATGTCAGTTATAGAATGTCAGGGACAGAACGTTCCCGGGAATGTCAGTTATAGAATGTCGGGGACAGAACGTTCCGGGGAATGTCTGTTATAGAATGCCGGGGACAGAACGTTCCGGGGAGTGTCAGTTATACAATGTAAGGGCACAACGTTCCTGGGAATGTCAGTTATAGAATGTCGGGTGACGGAACGTTCCGGGGAATGACAGTAATATAATGTCGGGGACACAACATTCCGGGGAATGTCAGTTATAGAATGTCAGGGACTGAACGTTCCGGGGAATGTCAGTTATAGAATGTTGGGGACAGAACCTTCCGGGGAATGTCAGTTATAGAATGTCAGGGACAGAACGTTCCGGGGAGTGTCAGTTATAGAATGTCGGGGACAGAACGTTCCGGGGAATGTCAGTTATAGAATGTCAGGGACAGAACGTTCCGGGGAATGTCAGTTATAGAATGTCGGGGACAGAACGTTCCGGGGAATGTCAGTTATAGAATGTCAAGGACAGAACGTTCCGGGGAATATCAGTTATAGAATGTCAGTGATAGAACGTTCCGGGGAATGTCAGTTATAGAATGTCAGGGACCGAACGTTCCGGGGAATGTCAGTTATAGAATGTCAGGGGACAGAACGTTCCGGGGAATGTCAGTTATAGAATGTCGGGGACAGAACCTTCCGGGGAATGTCAGTTATAGAATGTCAGGGACAGAACGTTCCGGGGAGAGTCAGTTATAGAATGTCGGGGACAGAACGTTCCGGGGAATGTCAGTTATAGAATGTCAGGGACAGAACGTTCCGGGGAATGTCAGTTATAGAATGTCGGGGACAGAACGTTCCGGGGAATGTCAGTTATAGAATGACAAGGACAGAACGTTCCGGGGAATATCAGTTATAGAATGTCAGGGATAGAACGTTCCGGGGAATGTCAGTTATAGAATATAAGGGACCGAACGTTCCGGGGAATGTCAGTTATAGAATGTCAGGGGACAGAACGTTACGGGGAATGTCAGTTATAGAATATAAGGGACCGAACGTTCCGGGGAATGTCAGTTATAGAATGTCAGGGGACAGAACGTTACGGGGAATGTCAGTTATAGAATGTCGGGGACAGAACGTTCCAGGGAATGTCAGTTATAGAATGTCGGGGACAGAACATTCCGGGGAATGTCAGTTATAGAATGTCGGGGACAGAACGTTCCGTGGAATGTCAGTTATAGAATGTCGGGGTCGGAACGTTCCACGGAATGTCAGTTATCGAATGTCGGGGACGGAACGTTCGGGGAATATCAGTTATAGAATGTCGTGGACAGAACTTTCCGGGGAATCTCAGTTATAGAATGTCGGGGACAGAACTTTCCGGGGAATGTCAGTTATAGAATGTCGGGGACAGAACTTTCCGGGGAATGTCAGTTATAGAATGTCGGGGACAGAACTTTCCGTGGAGTGTCAGTTATAGAATGTCGGGGACAGAACGTTCCGGGGAATGTCAGTTATATAATGTCGGGAACAGAACGTTCCGGGGACTGTCGGTTATAGAATGTCAGGGACAGAACGTTCCGGGGAATGTCAGTTATAGAATGTCGGGGACAGAACGTTTCGGGGATCTCTTTCACCTGTCCATCACCTTTCCCCCCTACCCCCCACACCAACATGATGTAGTGTGCCTGGGCGCACTGTAACATTAATGGGGTGAGAGACGGAGGGTCCAGTCAAAGGATTGGGAGCTAAATGCATTGCCAGATCAGCTGAAATGGTTAGATATACCACATTCTCAATCCACCGCACAGAGCCAGTCCAGACACCGTACACCCAGAGGGAGATATCTGTTCACCGTGGAGCACTGTGCAGACCAGGCCAGTGTCCTGCTCAGTACAACCCAGCAATCTGTCCAGAGTGGAGCACTGCACAGATCAGATCAGGGCATTGACCTATAATCCCAGACCATATATCTGTCCAGCGCAGTGAGAAGTGCAGACCACAGCAGTGCATTATGTATACAACTCAACCAGATAGTCTGACCAGCACAGGGACCTGCGCAGTGATCACCCGGGAATTAATCTGTAACCCAGGAGCAGTTACCCTCCCAGCATGTAGAGCTGTGTACCCCACCCCAGTGCATTGATCTGTAACCCAGGAGCAGTTACCTTCCCAGCATGTAGAGCTGTATACAGCAAACCAGGGCATTGATCTGTAACCCAGGAGCAGTTACCCTCCCAGCATGTAGGGCTGTGTACCCTTCCCCAGTGCATTGCTCAGTAACAGTGTGTGAGATCCCTGCCCAGCCCGGGGAAACTTGCAGCCCGGGCTGGAAGTGACAGGATGTACAGCTCCCATCCATTTACAACTCCATCTCTCCATTGTGCCCTGACAAGGGGATGCTGTGAGTGTGAACATCCCTGTCACAGAGATACAGAGATGGAGGGGGAATCAGTTTAAACAATAACAAATGGGAGTGTATGGGAAATAGACAGAGAGGGGGACACTGAGAGACAGTGTTATGGAAGGATGTGTTCCCAGGTTTCAGAATGCAGAAATGAAAACATTTTAACAGCATCCTGTAACATAAGTGTTTCCAGGAATTGTAGGTGAACATGATATTGGTGGGAGTTCAGGTGATGCAGAGTTTTAGATGAGTATTTGTTCTGCAGCTTTGTATCTGGGTGTAGGGTCAACAGAGTCTTTGACTCATTGGGCTAAATCTAACAATAATTTGTCTCAGTGCCATTTCCATTGACTGTGACGGAGGGATCATCTACACTATGCCGAGCTAGTTTCCTGGTGCTATCTTATCGAACTCACCTCATTAACCACCCACCCCATGGTGTCCCTCTCATTCAATACCAGCCCGATTCTCCCACCCAATATGGCTGGAGGTACTCACCATCGCCCGGGTGTCCCTGGATATTCCATGATCCATGACACTGGCACCATCTTTAAAAGGCCACTGAGCACACGGTTGAGCTTTCTCTGTTAGGAACTGCCCTGCACAGTTTACCCCGAGCATGGCAGATAAGGGGCAATTACACCACGGTTTGTCGACAGGAGCACGGAGGTCCTGGTGAATGGGCTAGTACAGAGGGGTGCCACACCACCAGACCCACCGAGCTCACTCCCAGCTCAGTGCAGTATCTGCGGTCTGAAGAAATGCCCAGCAATACAGGGCAAGCATCAATAACCTTCCCTGCTCTGTCAGGATAAGGCTCACCGTAATCTCTCTGCTCCCTCACACTCACTGTATATCTGTTATAGCACCTACCCCCGAACAGGTCTCATGGTCCATCACTCTCACTGCTGCATGCTGCAACTTCTCGCTCTCTCTCTGTCTCTGTCTCTCTCTGTCTCTGTCTGTCTCTTTCTCTCTCTGTCTCTCTCTCTCCCTCCACTTTACCCCCTCCCCACAACCACATTAATAACACGGCATGGATACAACAAAGTGGACTGACTCCCTCCAGACACCTCACCATGACCATGTCCCTCACCTACACCAGCACTAACAGCAGGGCCACCCACTCCCACCCTCCCTCTCTCCTCCCTTTCTCCCTTTCCAGGAGAAACTACCTGGAATAGGACAGGAAGGGCCTATCCAGGTGGTGGAGTGCCCGATATCCGTGCCCTCACCCCCTCCCACTGCCATGTGGGGAGGACCATGGTATAAGCTGGAGAGGATCGGGACACCTCGTGTGGTGATTCTGAAACATCCAGGTCCCACCGACCGAGTAAGGAGCAATGTTCAGTGAAGGTCAATTCTCACTTTAAACCCCCTGGCAGCTCCGTTTCCCCCCGACACAACCTCGAAGCCGTGGTCCTGATGCCATCTCCCTTTTGTGTCGAGCTGGTACAAATGGGATCCCCACGGTCTCGGTGGGCAGGAGGGTGGGCTCACAACACATCGTCACTACCACCTCCCAGGAAGGGAGCACGGAGGCTCCCTCCTACACCTCCCCCTGTAAACAGCTCAGATACTGAAACTAATCTGTGACAGTTACTGCTCTCCCCACCTGTCCTGACATCTTCAACAGTCTGTGCTCATATACACCCAGGACTCTCTGTTCCCGCAGCCCCTTTATAATGGCACAGCCTGTTTTAAACTGTCTTTCATTGTCTTTCCTACCAAAGTGTATCACCTCACACTGCTCTGCACTGATCCCCATCTGCCTTAAACCTGAACACTACACCAACGTGTGACTGTCCTGTTAGAGTTCCACACTGTCCTCCATAGACTGCAGAGTTCTTCCAGGTTCGGTGCCATCTACAAACATTGAGATTGTCATAGCGTCACAGTCCCCATGAAACAACTGAAATCCTGCCCCACACACACGAGTGTGAGCAAGTGAAATACTGATATATTCCTATGGACAGAGTCGACTTGCTGTCAATGGAGCATCAAAAATCCTGCACACACCAGACGGAGCAAATGAAATATTGACAAACCACAGAGCAAGAGAACTCCGGATAGGTCCCACTTATCAATATTCACCAGGGTATAATGTGATGAAGTTGAAAGTGTGTACTGTACCTTTAAGCGAGGGTGAATGCTGTTCTGAACTGAGAGCTTACAAGCCCCTGTGGTATGAGAGGATGGCACACCCAGACACAGTATATTACTGTAGAGCTGGAGTCGGGTAATAAGCAGTTAAGAGGAAGAGGGTCTCAGTGTTGTGAATAGTTGATGTAAAATGTTCACTTTCAGAGTTAAAAAATAAATTGATGTTTTTATTTAAACAGTGGGATTTGGTAGATCTGTCACTCATATTTTAACAGTTTACGAGGCAAATTGAGCATTTCTTTATGTTTCATTTAAGTTACCAGATGAGCTACACGTAGTGCCCTAACCATCCCTGTGTGTGTATCTGTGTGTCTCTGTGTGGGGCAGGTCTGGCAGTCTCTGAGGTGCTTAAAGTGATGCAATGCCACCCTCTGCTGGCCTCCCCACGCCACTGCACAGACATTGGCAGAGGGTGAAAACCAACAGAGATACATTCAGGGAAGGGGAGGGAGAGGGCAGCTGCTCACAGCACCATCCAAACTGATGTCTTATCCATGGATTGATCTAAATGTCCTTTAAACGTTGTAACTGTCCCTGCTTTCACCATTTCCTCTGGAAGTTCATTCCACACACAAGCCAGATTCTATCTCAAATAATTACCTCTCATGACTTATGTAAATCTTTTTCCTCGCACCTTAAAATATCCCTCAGTTTTGAATCCCCAACTCTAGGGAAAATACATCAGCCCTTCAGCCTATCTGTGCCCTTCATTATTTTATAAATCTCTGTAAAGTTACCCCTTCATCTCATCCTCTCCAGTGAAAAATGTCCCAGCATACCAAGCCTCTCCTTCTAGCTCACTCCCTCCATTCCCAGCAACATCCAGGTTAATCTGTTCTCACCCCTCTCCAGCTTAATAATATCAAGGTCAATAATATCAAAGTGAATAGTCAAGGTGTTTTCGAAGGGTAGGGGAGACCAAAACCAGAGGACTTAGGTTTAAGGTGAGAGGATAAACATTTAAGTGTGACCTAAGGGGCAGTGTTTTCACCCAGAGGGTGGTGTGCCTATGGAATGAGAGGGCAGGGTGACCAGACTGGACACAGCATTCCAGAAGGGACCTCGCCAATATCCTGTACAACCACAACATGACGTCCCAATTCTGAGACTCAAAGGTCTGTCCTATGAAGACAAGTGTGTTAAACGCCTTCTTAACCACACTATCTCTATGAGATGCAAATTTTAAAGAATTATACCTGACGGCCTAGGTTTCTAGGCCCTACATTTAATTGTATAGATTCTGCTCTTGTTTGATTTAGCAAATCCAATACTTCGCATTAATCCAAACTAAACTCCATCTGCCACCCCTAAGTCCAGTGTGTGATATTATTGCCACCTCATCCACCCCCTTCAGTTTTAAAATGCCCATTCCCCCTCTCCAGGAGGCCTGCACACTCCGGCCTTGATTTTCACAAAGACCCCGAGCTTGGGTTGCCTTGTGTGGATAGGGGGAGGTGGGACAGATTGAAGACACAGTCAGTGAGGAGAGGCTGGACAGTAATAACTGGCCTGGTATCATTTCATTGTTTTAGGAAGCGGGCAGTCGCACGTTAGAGTTGGTTAAGAGTGATCGGTGTTTTGGGACCAGAAATTAAGCTCTTCCTTCGTCTCTGCTGTTCAGTAATAAATATCTATTTGAGACCCTTCATTGGGCAGAGTGAGTCTGCAAGATTTCTTTCCCTAATATTGCAGACTACAGATAATAGCGATTAAAGATGTTTATAGTTAATTTCGATGGCACAGCACGTGGACTCAACATCCTACAGTTGAGACAAATATCTTGCATTTGATTAATAATACAAAGTGTTGTTTGTAATTCAGTAATGGTAACCTGATTATAATAAATCCACGATGGAAATGTGTTGCTGGAAAAGCGCAGCAGGTCAGGCAGCATCTAGGGAACAGGAGAATCGACGTTTCGGGCATTAGCCCTTCTTCAGGAATGCCCGAAACATCGATTCTCCTGTTCCCTAGATGCTGCCTGAACTGCTGCGCTTTTCCAGCAACACATTTCCATCTCTGATCTCCAGCATCTGCAGACCTCACTTTCTCCTATAATAAATCCACACGGAGCAGAAAGTGGGCTCTAAAATATGACTCAAAATCTAGGTATGGTTGTGTGCTGGGTAGTGTCGCTGCCTCTGAGCTAGATCTCTGAATTTGATTCCAATTCCTGAACTTGTGTGGTAGTGCTCCAAGCTCTGGACTAGAAGGTCTGGTTTCAAGTCCTGCCTGTTGCAGAGGTATGTTACAGCATGTCAGAATGGGCTTATGAACAACCACACAGGAGAATAATGTTACAGCTTTATGGGAATTGCTGAGTGAGTCTAGTGTCCATACCTCCGGGCACAAAGGTCTCGGTGTAAATCCCACGGAAGTGTCTCATAACACACCTGAACAAACTGATTAAAGTGGATTTAGAATTGTGACTTGATGGAGAAGGAAGAGGTGTCAGTATTGAATTTCAGACTTTAGGTCCAGGATAACTGAAAGTACAGCCATTCGTGTTGATTGGGACCGTATTTCACAGCAGTAAAGGTTTATAATATCCGAACGGTTATGGATAGGGTGAGTAGTCAGGTTTTTTTTTCCAGGTTGGGGCGAGCGATACGAGAGGGCATTGTTTGAAAGTGAGAGGCGAAAGGTTTTGATGAGGCCTAAAGGACACCTTTTCACACAAAGGGTGGTGTGTGTATGGAATGAGCTGCCAGAGGAAGTGGTGGAGGCCGGTGCAACTACAGCATGTAAAAGGAGCTTTTCCAGCAATTTCTGTATTTGTTTAAAAAAGCGTTCATTTTATCACAGGTATTCTGAATAAATTAAACATTTTATTTTTTTAATGACGCAGGGACATGTAAACATATTTCAAAATGACCGAGACCATTTTCTGCTAAGGGTATGACTCTGTGTATGTATGACAGCAGCAATGATGCACCTACATGGAACAGGGAATGTGATGGGGACATAGTTTGGACAATGTACAAGGAGAACTCACATGGTACAGTTTGGGAGAGGATGGCATTACTGTGTGATTTAGCTCAGAGAGGGAGACAATGTAATCTGCCTGAGAAGGAACGGCCTCTTGCACTCTCTCTCCTTCATTGTTCCTCATCACAGCAATGTTTGCGAGCTAAATAAAAAACCTCTAAAGTCATCGTTACCATTCTTATTTTAATGGAATCCCTGCAGTGTGGAAACAGGCCTTTCGGGCCAACAAGTCCATATCCACCTTCCCAATCCATTTCCCTATATTTACCTCTGACGAATGTACGTAATCTAGATATCCCTGAACACTACAGATAATTTAGCAAGACCAATCCACCGAACCTACACAGTTTGAGCTGTGAGAGGAAACTGGATCACCCATTAGAAGCTCACACAGACAAGGGGCGAATGTGCAAACTCCACATAGACAGTCACCCAAGGCTGGAATCAAACCCAATTCCCTGGTGCTGTGAGGCAGCAGTGCTAACTACCGTGCTACCCTTTGGGTGATCCCTAACCAGAATTCACTGGAATCTCCTCACTGTCTAAAGCAAAGTGAATTCAGCCAAATCCAACTCTCCCAGGATGTTGGTGAGGCCACTTTAAGAATACTGTGTACAACTCGGTTGTCTGCAGAAAAGATTTAGACAGATGACCCAGGACTGGAGGTTTGAGCTTCGGGGAGAGGTTGATTAGGTTGAGGTGTTTCCCCCTGGAGTGTAAGAGGCTGAGGGGTGACATTATAGAGGTGTATAAAATCATCAGGGGCATGGATATTCTGAATAGCCACGTTCTGATCCCAGTATAGGGGAGTCCAGAACAAGAGAGCATCGGTTGAAGGCGAGAGGGTGAATGATTTAGAAAGGACCTGAAGATAAATGTTTCACACAGAGAGTGTTGTGTGTACAGAAATTGCTGTCAGAGGAAGTGGTCACGTTGGGTACAACCACAGGAGGGATATTGACCAAATGCTGACAAATGGGACTAAATCAGATTTGATATCTGACCGGAGTGAACAGATGGACTAACGGGTCTGTTTCCGTTCTGCAGGACTCTGATTCTATAAGAAGAATGATGAAAAAATCTCAAAGGACCATTCAATTGGAAATCTCTTCACTAGAAGTTTTTATTGTGCCTCGATGTTCACATGGACTGAAAACTGCGTTAGTTAAATATTTGACAGGGAAGTGAGTCACGGATAATTGGACACAGACAGGAAAGTGGGGCTGAGTCCACAACCTGATCAGCCACAATCTTACTGTCTGGTGGAGAAGGATCAAAGTGTCTAATGGCCCACTCCTGCTCCTCATTCCCATGTTTCTGTGTTCCATTCAGCCCCTCATACCTGCTAGACAGGAGCGGTTGGAGGCTACTTACATCTATAACCTGATGCACAGAAACAGAGGAGACCATTCAGCCCTTCAAGACAGTCCCACACGCTTTGAGGTGATTTAGGAAATGTAATTGCAAAACCCAGGCTGGGTATGAAAGAGGCCGCTCATCTCGCTTCACAACATTTCCCCTCTCTGCAACTTGTGTTTCATTTGTTGGTCATATTGTAGACCCAAATTCACTGAGAATATAGACAACTTACCTCACCCACAGATGACATAAGGGTTCAGACAAAAATGACTGGCCCTGATATCAAGGCAGTGGTTGACGTCTGCTGACATCAAGGAACTTAACAAAACTGGACTTAATGGGAATCAGAGTAAACTCTCCAGTGTTTGGGGTCAAACATGGCACAAAGGAAGATGTTCATCATCTCAGTCATGTGGTCAGCTCTGTGGGAGTTCCTCAGGGTAGCTTCCTCTTCACAAACATCTTCAGCTTCTTCATCAATGTCTCCCCGCCACTACCCTACCCACCATAAGATCAGAATGTGGGGATGGTCACTGAAGATTCCACAATGTTCAGAGCGTTTTGTCCCTCGTCAGCTCCTGAACTGGTCTCTGTCCATGTGCTGCAAGACCCAGACACCACTCAGGTTTGTTCCGGGAAAGTGTCTGTAACATTCATGTAACAGCACTGCCTGACACTGCACATTGCCACAGTAAAACAAGAGTTCATTCAGCAGCTCACTCTGGTTTCACAGGAATATGAGGATGTCATTTAGACCATTGACAGTATTGGAGAAGAACAGGGACAGCCCATTCAGTGCCTCCCGCATATAACTCAGGAAGGGAAGGAGTCTAGTGTAATGGACCACGCCAGAGCCCCTCAAAAATATTTGAGGGCGGTAACCTAGACTCTAATATTTCCATATTTTAAATGAAATGTAAACTGTCTGTTCCAGATGCAATGTGACTGGTCAAACTACTCGTTGTGAAGCAAAACACCATTTATTTAAACACGGAAGATCAAATGAAACCAAGGAAAGGGAAATTTAGAATAACTTAATTCTATTGGCCAAGTTAACAGAATAATAGATCGGTGAGCTATTACTAATGAACTGTTCCAATACAGGAAAATCGCATAACCACAGCCCTTGGCAAAAAGGAATATTCAGACACAGAATGTCACAAATATTTCTCCAATCCAGAAATTAAAAACAGCAGCAAGAGAAAATTCAGAGAGTGTAGCAGCCAGGAGATAGTCACTGAAGCTTTCAACTCTGTGGAGACCCCAATAGTTTCTGTTATTACTGAGAAAGCAAAACCCAGAGATCCTAATCTGTGAGAGCTGGCCACATCCATTCAGTCTTTATTAAAATAAACACAAGGCTTCCCTAGCTGTTTACTCAAGTGGTCTTAACTAGCCAGCTTGGTAACGATCATTCAATCTCTCTCTTAAAAGAAACCAGGACAAAATAACCTCTTAAAGCTGCAACATCTTCACACTTGTCAGCACATCGAGCTGTCAAACAGGAACCAGGGGTAACCCAATCAGGCTCTTGGCCCTGTCCAAACAGACGATGAAGAAGCCATTCAATCCCTTGAGTCACTTACACAGGAACAGCAGGAGGCCATTCCCACCTCAATTCACTTACACGGGGACAGAATGAGATAATTGATGCTGATCCTGATGAATGGCTTATGCCCAAAACGTCGACTCTCCTGCTGCGCCTTTCCAGAAAACCACTGTCTACTCTGATCTCCAGCACCCACAGTCCTCACTATCTCCTAATGATGCTCTAGTATGATGACCAAGTGGAGCAGAGGCTGCACAGACAGATTGCTCCACGTTGTTCCTCGTGGCGCCATCGCTCATGATATACACTTAACGTGGTTTTCTAGTGGTGAGGAGGGAAGCCATATGTCTTGTGTGAAGTCTCAAAAAGGTATCTTTCATCTCCGAGAAGACAGCCTGGTGTTTCTATGTAGGGTGGAAGCTGGTGGGAATGGCTACCTGTTTCAGATGGAATGTATTGTGGCTGCTGTTAGGGATTGTGAGCAACATGACGTTCAGTACAGGTTCACACACCGACTGCACAATAACGTGGGAAGAGATAATTAAGACATATAAACTATTAGGAAAGTCACGTTAGACTGATTAATGGACTCTCTAAGTTCAAATAATGATGGTATTACTCATTTTGATCTTGTCTAGTGCACGTCCTGTTCAGTGTAACCTGAACGCCTTATTCTGTCCAAGCCTATTTCCACCGTACGATCTGCCAGTTCATCCTTACGATGACCTGCCTCCACTGCTCATAAATAAAGCGTTTCCCTGTACTGAGGTACACGTGACAATAAATCAAACCAATCAATCCTGGGAAAAGTATGGAATTTCTCACCCTATCAATGTCACTTTTGGAAATGTGATCACTGCCACTCCTCGTGTTTCAGCATCACCATTTCTTCGTCTCTCACAGCTCTACTTATTAAACACTCAGCTTCTTCACTCTATCCTCATATTACCATCACCCGTATCTTTGGTAAGGCGATAATTTCTTACAAAGGAGATCAAATCTGCACAGAGTGCCCCAAATGATCTCTCAGCAAGGCTGTACAATAGCAGGAAGATGGCTTTACTTATGTATTCGAATCATTTTACAATGAAGGACAGCATACCATTATCTGTACCCATTACTTACACAGGTTTTGATTCGGAGCAGTCAGCATAGACTTGTGAGTGGGAGATCATGCTTCCTAAATTTGTTAGAGTTCTTTGATAAAGTGACCATGAAAGTTGACGAAGGCAGAGCAGCAGCCATAGTCTCTATGGATTTCAGTAAGACCTTTGATAAGTTTCCACATGGTAGGCTGTTCAGGAAGGTTACATCACATGGAATGCTGGGAGGACTGACCAATTGGATACACAGTTGGCTTGATGGTAGAAAGCAGAGTGTTTAGTGGAAGGATGCTTGTCAGACTGGAGTCTGGGTCCATTGCTGTTTGTTATCTATGACTTGGTTGAGAATGTACAAGATATGATTCGTAAGTTTGCAGATGACATTAAAGTGAGTGGGAACATGTTCAATGAGGAAAATTATCTGAAATTGCAGCAGGACCGTAATCAGGTGGGGAAGTGGGCCGAGAAATTGCAAATGGAATTGAATATAGAAGTGTGAGGTCTTGCATTATGGAAAATCAAATCAAGGTAAGAGTTTCACGGTGACTGAGAGGGCCTTAAGGGGTGTAGTGAGCAGAGAGACCTTGCTTTTCAGGTGCACTGTTCTCTCAGAGTGGAGTCACATGTGGAGAGGGCAGTGAAGAAGGCTGTTAGCACACTGGCCTTCATCAGGCAGAATATTGAGTATAGAGTTGGGAATTTATGTTGCAGTTACACAGGACTTTGGTAAGGCCGCACTTGGAGTATTGTGTTCAGTTTTGTCACCTTGTTATAGGGAGGATGTTATTAAACTAGAAAGAGTGCAGAAGAAATTCACAAAGACGTTGCCAGGACCCGATGGTCTGAGTTATAGGGAGATGTTGGACAAGCTAGGACATTTTCCTTAGCGTGTAAGAAAATGAGGGTGTCCTAATAGAGCTATATAAGATCACGAGGGATATGAATCGGGTCAATGCTCTCAGTCTTCTTCCAAGGTGTAGAGAATCGAGGACTGGATGGGATCAGTTTAAGGTTAAAGTGGAAGGAATAAAAGGGACCCTGGGGGGGGTCACTTCTTTACCCAGAGATGGTACGTGGTTGAGCTACCAGCAGATGGGGCTGAGGGGGTACATTAACAATATTTCAAAAGCATTTGTATAAATATGTGGATAGGAAAGGACTGGAAGGATATGGACCAACTGCAGGGAAATGGGGTGAGTGTGGGTGGACATTTACAAAGTAGAGTTGAACCCCTCTGTTAATTAAAGCCAAACACTGAGAAAAGCTCGTAATCTTTTAAAATATGAGCAACACAGATCTCCTACATTCCACTACTTTAACAAAAAATAACAAATTAATTTCTTATTTTTAATAATGAATACTAAACAACAACATTTCTCAAATACATGCCCCTTTTTTCTTAGCTACTTAATATCTGACTCCAACTCTGTAAAAATATGCTGTTCCAACAACCCATATATTAAACATTACAATCTCATGACCACACAGAATCCATCTTCCCCGCTGTGTTCACTCTTCCAGCTGCTGATCTCCCTGGGTCATTTTTTATATATATATATATATATATATATATTGCAAGTAGCTTTTAAATGGACATGTATATTTGATAGAAAGTGTTTGAGATGGCCAGTTAACACTCCTGCTCTACAGCAGTTACACTGCTGTTGGATGGCAGTGGCTCTCCCTCTAGTGTTCAAAATACTCCCCATGATTCAATAATTCTCATAATTTGATTGCTTTCCAGGTGTCCAAACAATAAAATTCAAATTCCGTTGGCTTCTGGTATCCTGAGCGTTATTTAAACTCTTTGGTTCTATTTGAATTGTTGTCAATACAGAAACCAAAACTCAGGTATCCATTTCCCAGCTAATGGTGACATGTGGAACAGAGTGACCTTTAGCTGGCATCTGTGGCTGTACTTTCTATTCAGCAAAACCCGTTCTGTCTGAAAGTGACGGGACATGCCTTCGGCATCATAAGACCTCCATGCTTCAGAAAAAAAACATGAACCAGCAGAATGAAAAAATGGTTTCATTTGTTTTCCTATAATTCTTAATCCCATTATTATTATGAATTCCAAAAGTATTAATCTCAGCCATAACATACATATTAATTCTGCACACATATATGACACTGCAATAAGTCAAATCTTATCGAAACTTTTTCCTTTAAATCTGGGATAACACATCTGCTATCACATTTTAGGACCCACTGCATGTACGTTTTGTAAGGTTAAAAGTCGGTATATAAGACTCCAATGAAATAGTCACATATTCTCTTCTTTAAACATTAAAAAAAATGCGAGAGGGTTGTCGTTGTCCACAACCATCTCTGACAATTTGTTTGTCATATAAACATCAAAATATTGAGGTAAAAGCAATGACTGCAGATGCTGGAAACCAGATTCTGGATTAGTGGTGCTGGAAGAGCACAGCAATTCAGGCAGCATCCGAGGACAGGCAAAATCCTCGAACTGCCTGAATTGCTGTGCTCTTCCAGCACCACTAATCCAAACATCAAAATATTGTCAGTCCGGTGCGAAACTTAATCATTCTTTTACCATAAGGGAGATTTTGTATTTTTTTCTGATGGATATTGTTTTTTTTTCGACAAGTAGCTAATTGGCCATTCAATTCCAACATCATCTTGCTGTATCAATACTTCTCCGACACCTACACCCCTAGCATCAAATACAATTTTCAAATTTTTCAAAATATTAGGTGCAGCTAAAACTGGTGCGATGATTAATCCGGCTTTAAAATTCTCTAATGCCTCCTGGCAATGTTCTGTCGACCACAATTCTGTGATCTTCTTTAATAAATCTATCGGGGTGCCAAATTTACTGCTGAAGTTTGCAACAAACTGCCGATAGAATCCACTCAGTTCCAAAGACCGAAGCACCTCTTTCTTCGAGGATGGTCGTGGAAATTCCTCAAAGCCTTTCGTCTTTGTGTTCCGTGGGGTCAACCTTCCATGTCCAATGTAATGTCCCAAGAACATCACTTCTACCTTCGCGAATTCTGTTTTCTTTTAGTTCATTACCAAGTTTGCTTCTTGCAATCATTCAACATGCTCTGCCAAATGTAACATGTGAGCTTTCACTCACTTGCTAAAGATCACTACATCATACAGATACACTGCACAATTTATTCAGCTGGCCAGAACTCTGTTCCTCAGTCTTCAATGTATCTGGAGCATTATTCATTCATATGACATTCTCTAGCATTTTTTGTCATATCCAGTACCTTTACCAGATAGTTTAACTGACTCAACATTTTTTTAATTGGAAAGGGGCCACTAAACCTGGCTTTGAAGGGATTTCCTACCACTGCTGGCAATACTAATGTGTCATCCCACGGGAAATCGTCAAAGTTTCAGCGTTTTTATCTGCCACCTGCTTCATTCCATGCTGTGCCCTCTTCAGGTGTTGTTTAGCTAACTCACCTACCCCATCTAATTTCTCCCTTACCTCAGATACATCATCCAAGTGTGAGATCTCCGACTTCGGTCCTGTCAATTTAAATTTAATTAATTTCAACGGACCTCTCACTTCATATATGAATATTAACTCAAAGGATGTAAAGTGAGCAGATTTATTTGGGGCATCTCCAATGGCAAACAATATAATGAGACGCCTTGATTCCAATCATTTGGGTAATTCTGACAGTCCGCTGTTAATATTGTCTTCAGCTTCTGATGCCAACTTTCCAAGGCCCCCTGGGATTCGTGATGGGATGCACTTGATTTAAACTGCTGCGTGCCGAAGCTATCCATGACGTCCTTAAACAGCTGAGCGGTAAAATGAGACCCTTCGTCTGTCTGAATCACACTGCGTAGCTCACAGTGAGTAAAGGTACCAACAACTCCTCTACCTCCCATAATGGAATTATCCATGGAAATCTGGTAGATGCATCCATTATGATCAGCAAATATTGGTTTCCACTTTTACTTTAGAAAGGGGAGCTCCACAATTAATCATAAGCCGCGTGAAAGGTTCTACAAATACAGAAATTGGCAAGAAAGATTCTCGTTTTATTACTACCTGTTACTTACCTACCTCTTTCAGTCTCTCTCTTTATCTTCTAACTCCAATTCCCCCACTTGGAATTTAAGTTTTTTTTCCAACTCGACTGCAGTTTCCTGCTTTTCTGATACACCAAAGTGCTTGACCAACTCCATTCTGGTGACAGCTTTCCTTTTGTCCCTGGTGAAACCCAATTCTAATCTACATGTTAATTCTAAAAGTATGCCCTTCCTTTGTCTTTCTAAACTTTGTCGGCAAACTTGTGAATCGTCTTCAAATCTCAGAACCTCTTTAGTAATGTTAAAATGCATTTCTTTTAATTTAACCAACCACAAGGAAGCAAAATTAAATGAATTTTGTCACCTGTTTTATTTGAAGATCTAGGTCACTAACTGCCAAGTGATGGAATCTGCTGGGACCTTTTGTATCCCAAATCTGTCCAAATCCCATACGACAAGCCCTCAAACCGTTATGACGTTGATGTCTAACCCCTCTGTTAATTAAGACCACCCACCCAGAAAAGCTCACCTCGCCTCATAATCTGTTAAAAGCTGAATGACAGAGAAGTCCCAAATCCCACTATTAAGAGAAAGATAGCCATTTATAAGTATGTAAGTGAGCTCGCTGAGTTTGAAGGTCTGTTTTCAGATGTTTCATCACCATGACTAGGTAACATCATCAGGGAGATTCTCTGGTGACGCACTGTTGGTATGTCCTGTCTTTCTATTTATAGGTCTTGGTTTCTTAAGGCGCATGATGTTATTTCCTGTTTTTTTCAAGGGAAGGTAGATAGGATCTAAATTGATGTGTTTATTGATGTACGTCTGGCTAGAATGTCATGCCTCTCAGAAGTTTCGTGCGTGGCTTTGTCCTAGGAAGTGTGTGTTGTCACAGTCAATGTGGTGTCCTTCTTTGTGATAGTGGGTCATGTCTTTTGATGGCCAGTTGGTGTTCATATGTCCTGCTAGCACAACAACAGGACCGTTTGAAATGGTGGAAAAATGATTTTATATACACTGTTTAATCAGTGTGTGTTCAGATAAATAAAAGTTTTCATATGTGTACAAAACATTCTGAATGAGCAACAGAGACACAGTTAACGAAAAATGATGCACATGATGTACAAAATTTATAATGCATTAAAACATTATTTGATCCTCATCTGAAGTGATACCTTCCCTTTCTCTCAACTTTCCCCCTTTTCTGATATTCCCAACTCTAGTCTCATTCTTATCAGGATGTGTGTTATAAATTCTTGCTTCTCGTGTCCCAACTTATTTTAGTTAATCCCCTTTCTTCCGGGAATTCAATATATTGGCCAGCTGGGTTCTTTCCAAAGTTCGTGTCTGTCATATTATTGGAAAGAAAAGTTCTGGCATCAGACCCAGCATTTGAACATATTGTATGTGCACTGTACAAAGGAACACAGCCCACAGGAATTGCCAAACATTGAGGGACAAGGCAGCCACGAGTGATAAGGCCTCAGACCAAAAGAAGAAACATACAACGTCGTGAAGATGATTGGGAATCCAGAGAATTGAATCGCTCTGAAACTACATAAGGCTTGCATCACTGACACTACAGAGTGAAGAGTGAGGTTTTGGTCAGAAGTCTTTGACAAGGAGGTTGAGTGAAGTGATTGCGCCACAGTTGAAGAGGATGAAGACATGACTGCCCAGCTGGTTCAGTGCGCTAAGTGCTTGATGTGGGAGGTCAACGACTCTGGTCTGTCTGGCTCGTATAAGTGTGGAAATTGGTGCACGTTCAGCTACTGACCGAGCATGTTGCAGCACTGATGAAAGAACTCGAGGACCTTAGGCTCATCCGAGAGAACGATATCTTTCTGGGCAAGACCTTCAGTGAGGTTATTACACCGACCATACCAGCAGAGAGCAGAAGAGAGCAGTCGATGTGGAAGGCAGAGAGGAGACAGGTGCAAGAGACTCCGGGGAAAGTACTAGTCAGGAACAAGTTGAATCTTTTGGAAACAGTAGAGACAGATGACACTGTCAGTCCGCCAGGCGGCCAGGTCTGTCAATCAAAAGTTGGCGATGAGACAGAGCGGTAGAGTCGGACATTGTACAGAGCCGTGGTCATAGGGGACTCCACAGTGAGAGGAACTGACGGGGCTTTGTGGCAGCAGGCGGGACTTAAGGATGGTGCGTTGCTTTCCTGGTGCCAGGGTTAAAGACATCACAGACAGAGTGCAGGAAATCCTCAAGGACAAAGGTGAAGAGCCAAAGGTGGTGGTACATGTCGGCACAAATGATGTTGGGAAGAAGAGGAGGAACATACTACAGCGGGACTTCGGAGAACTAGGAAGAAGGCTGAAAAGCAGAATGTCCAGGGTGGTTATCTCCGGTTTGTTTCCAGTTCCTCAATCTAATGAGGCCAGAAACAGTAAGATAATGTACTTGAACGTGTGACTGGGAACTGCTGCAGGAAGCAAGGATTTAAATTCTTGGATCACTGGGGTATGTTTTGTGGTAAGCATAAATTATACAAGAGTGACGGTTTGCACCTTAATAGGTTGGAGACCAGCATTTTGACAGGCAGGTTTGCTACTGCCACACAGCTGCGTTTAAACTAAGTGGGGAGAGGGGAGGGTGGAGGGAACAAACTGGATGTTTAAGAAGGAAATTGAAGGGAAAGTTAGAACAAGGGAAGTCAAGAAAGACAGCTGTATCAATGAAGCAGAAAACGCAAAAAGGGATCATACTGTAAGGTTCCGTGAAATAGGAGTTGATGAGAAGGGTGAGGGCAGTAACAAATTTTTAAAAATACTTTAAATATGAATGCACGAAGTATGATAAATAAGATGGATGAGCTTGAGGCTCTTTTGAAAATTGGCAGATACCATATTCTAGTGATAACTGAGACGTGGCTTCAAGTGGACAGTGCTTGCAAAATGAATATTCAAGGCTACACGTGCTTTCGTAAGGACAGACTGACGGGCAGAGGGGGTGGGATGGTCCTGTTGGCAAGAGGTGATATTCAGTCCCTTGTGCGGGTGGAACCTAGAGTCAAGGGATGTAGAGTCAGTGTGGATAGAGCTGAGAAATTCTAAGCGTAAAAGACCCTCTTAGGAGTTATCTACAGGCCCCCAAACAGTAGTCTGGATGTCGGATATAAGTGAAATCAGGAGCTGAAATTGGCCTGTCGCAAACATGTCACTACAGTTGTTATGGGGGATTTTAACATGCAGTTAGACCGGGAGAATCAGAATTTTATTGGACCCAAAGAAAGAGACTTTGTGGAGTGCCTCAGATGGATTCTTAGAACAGCTGGTGCTGGAGCCGACCAGGGAGAAGGCAATTCTGGATCTGGTATTATGCAACGAACCGGAATTGATCAGGAACTTCGAAGTGAAGGAGCCATTGGGAAGTAGTGACCATCATCCAATAAGTTTCAACCTGCAATTTGAGAGGGAGAGAGTACAATTGGAAGTGACAATATTTCTGTTGAATAAAGGGAATTATGGAGCTATGAGGGTGGAGCTGACCAAAGTTCAATGGTGCAATACCTTAGCATGGATGACAGTGGAAGAACAATGGCAGATACGTCAGTGTATAATGGAGAAGATGTTGTATCAGTTCATTCCAAAAAGGAAGAAAGATCCTAGGAGGAGTCATGGGTGGCCGTGGCTGACGAGGGAAGTTAAGAAACATATAAAGTTAAAACAGAAAAAGTATAACTCGGCAAAGATAAATGGGAAAACTGAGGACTCGGAAGCTTTTAAAGAACAACAGAGGATTACTAAAAAGGAAATATGCGAAAAAAAAACGAGGAACGAAGTTAACTGGCCAAAAATATAAAGGGGGATAGTAAAAGCTTTTTTAGGTATGTGAAAGGCAAAAATCAAAATGGTTAAGACTAAAATTTGGCCATTGAAGACAGAAACAGGGGAATACATTACGGGGAACAAAGAAATGGCAGAAGAATTGAATTGGTACTTTGGAGCTGTGTTCACTGGGGAAGACACAAACAATCCCTGAGGTAACAGTGGCGGAAGGACCTGAACTGAAGGGAATTTATATTTGCCAGGAATTGGTGTTGGAGAGACTGTTAGATCTGAAGGTTGATAAGTCCCCGGGGCCTGATGGTCTAGAATCCCGGTACTGAAGGATGTGGCTCGGGAAATCGTGGATGCGTTGGTAATTGTTTTCCAGAGTTCGATAGATTAGGGATCAGTTTCTGCGGTTTGAAGGTTGACAAATGTTGGACCACTTTTTAAGAAAGGTGGGAGAGAGAAAGCAGGAAATTATAAACCAGTCAGTCTGACATCAGTGGTGGGAAAGATGCTGGAGTCGATTATAAAGGATGAAATTACGACACATCTGTATAGTAGTAACAGGATAGGTAGGAGTCAGTATAGATTTATGAAGGGGACATCATGCTTGACTAATCTTCTGGATTTTTTTGAGGATGTAACTCTGAAGATGGACATGGGAGATCCAGTAGATGTAGTGTACCTGGACTTTCAGAAAGCTTTTGATGAACTCCCACATTAGGAGGTTAGTGAGAAAAAATAGGGCGCATGGTATTGGGGGCAAAGTACTAACTTGGACTGAAAGTTGGTTGGCTGACAGGAAACCAAGAGTAGTGATAAACAGCTCTGTTTTGGAATGGCAGGCAGTGACCAGTGAGTATCGCAGGGATCAGTGCTGGGACCGCAGCAGTTTACAAGATATATTAATGATATAGAAGATAGTATTAGTAATAACGTTAGCAAATTTGCTGATGATACCAAGCTGGGTGGCAGGATGAAATGGGAGGAGGATGTTAGGAGATTACAGGG
The DNA here is from genome assembly GCF_037043375.1 of Chiloscyllium plagiosum. NCBI lineage: Eukaryota > Metazoa > Chordata > Chondrichthyes > Orectolobiformes > Hemiscylliidae > Chiloscyllium > Chiloscyllium plagiosum. Next base: position 48,761,490 of record NW_028270185.1, read on the forward strand.
TGACCTGAGCAGGTTAGTTGAGTGGGCAGATGCATGGCAGATTCAGTTTAATTTGAATAACCCTATCGCACGCGCATTCTCTCTCGCACGCGCATTCTCTCTCGCACGCGCATTCTCTCTCGCACGCGCATTCTCTCTCGCACGCGCATTCTCTAACCCCCCTCTCTGTGTACCCCCTCTCTGTGTCCCCCACTCCCTGTGTCCCCCCCTCTCTGTGTATCCCCTCTCTGTGTACCCCCTCTCTGTGTACCCCCTCTCTGTGTCCCCCCTCTCTGTGTACCCCCTATCTGTGTACCCCCTCCCTGTGTCCCCCTCTCTGTGTACCCCCCTCTCTGTGTACCCCCCTCTCTGTGTATCCCCTCTCTGTGTACCCCCTCCCTGTGTCCCCCTCTCTGTGTACCCCCCTCTCTGTGTACCCCCCTCTCTGTGTATCCCCTCTCTGTGTACCCCCTCTCTGTGTCCCCCTCTCTGTGAACCCATTCTCTGTGTACCCCACTCTCTGTGTCCCCCCCCGATCTGTGTCCCCCCCTCTCTGTGTACCCCCTCTCTGTGAACCCCCTCTCTGTGCACCCCCTCTCTGTGTACCCCCCTCTCTTTGTACCCCCTCTCTGTGTACCCCCTCTCTGTGCACCCCCTCTCTGTGTACCCCCTCTCTGTGTACCCCCCTCTCTGTGTACCCCCTCTCTGTGTCCCCCCTCTCTGTGTACCCCCTCCCTGTGTACCCCCCTCTCTGTGTACCCCCTCTCTGTGTACCCCCTCTCTGTGTACCCCCTCTCTGTGTCCCCCCTCTCTGTGTACCCCCTATCTGTGTACCCCCTCCCTGTGTCCCCCTCTCTGTGTACCCCCCTCTCTGTGTATCCCCTCTCTGTGTACCCCCTCTCTGTGTCCCCCTCTCTGTGAACCCATTCTCTGTGTACCCCACTCTCTGTGTCCCCCCGATCTGTGTCCCCCCCCGATCTGTGTCCCCCCCCTCTCTGTGTACCCCCCTCTCTGTGTACCCCCTCTCTGTGCCCCCCCTCTCTGTGTACCCCCTCCCTGTGTACCCCCCTCTCTGTGTACCCCCCTCTCTGTGTCCCCCCTCTCTGTGTACCCCCTCTCTGTGTCCCCCCTCTCTGTGTACCCCCCTCTCTGTGTATCCCCTCTCTGTGTCTCCCCTCTCTGTGTACCCCACTCTCTGTGTACCCCCTCTCTGTGTACCCCCTCTCTGTGTCCCCCTCTCTGTGTACCCCCTCTCTGTGTACCCCCTCTCTGTGTACCCCACTCTCCGTGTACCCCCCTCTCCGTGTATCCCATCCCTGTGTACCCCCCTCTCGGTGTACCCCCTCTCTGTGTACCCCCTCTCTGTGTCCCCCCTCTCTGTGTACCCCCTCTCTGTGTACCCAACTCTCCGTGTACCCCCCTCTCTGTGTACCCCCTCTCTGTGTACCCCCCTCTCTGTGTACCCCACTCTCTGTGTACCCCCTCTCTGTGTACCCCCTCTCTCTGCCAGCCTCTCTCTGCGTTCCTCTCTGCCCCCTCTCTCTGTCCCCCTCTCCGTCACTCTCTCTCGGTCCCCCTCTCTCTGTCCCCCCTTGCTCTCTGTTCCCCACTCTCTTTCCCCCTCTCTTTTCCACTCTCTCTGTCCCCCCCTCTCTCTGTTCACTTCTCTCTGTGCCCCTCTCTCTGTCTCCCCCCTCCCCGTTCCCCTCTCTATGTCCCCCCTCCCTCTCCATTCCCCTCTCTCTGCCCGCCTCTCTGTCCGTTCCTCTCTGTCCCCTCTCTCTGCCCCCTCTCTCTGCCCTCCTCTCTCTGTCCCCGTCTCTCCGTTCCCCTCTCTCTGTTTCCCCCTTTCTATCCCCCCCTCTCTGTCCCCCATCCCGCCTCCCTCTGTCACTCCTTCTGTCCCCCTCTCTGTGTCCCCCCTCTCTCTGTCTAACCCTCTCTCTGCCCCCCCCCTCTGTCCCCCCATTTCTGTCGCCCCCCTGTCCCCCTTTCTCTGCACCCCCTCTCTCTGTCCCCCTCTCTCTGCCCCCTCTCTCTCTCTGTCCCCCCTTCTCTCTCTGTCCCCCCTCTCTCTGTCACCCCTCTCTCTGTCCCCTCTCTCTCTGTCCCCCTCTCTCTGTCCCCCTCTCTCTGTCCCCCTCTCTCTGTCCCCCTCTCTCTGTCCCCCCTCTCTCTGCCCCCTCTCTCTCTGTCCCCCTCTCTCTCTGTCCCCCTCTCTCTGTCCCCCTCTCTCTGTACCCCTCTCTCTGTCCCCCCTCTCTCTGTCCCCCTCTCTCTGTCCCCCCTCTGTCTGTCCCCCTCTCTCTGTCCCCCCTCTCTCTGTCCCCCCTCTCTCTCTCCCCCTCTCTCTGTCCCCACTCTCTCTGTCCCCCTCTCTCTGCCCCCTCTCTCTCTCTCTGTCCCCCCTCTCTCTGTCACCCCTCTCTCTGTTCCCTCTCTCTCTGTCCCCCTCTCTCTGCCCCCCTCTCTCTGCCCCCCTCTCTCTGCCCCTTTCTCTCTGTCCCCCCGCTCTCTGTCCCCCTCTCTCTGCCCCCCTCTCTCTGACACCCTCTCTCTGACACCCTCTCTCTGTCCCCCCTCTCCGTCTCCCGTGTCTCTCCATTTCCCTCTCCCTGTCCCCCCTCTTTCTATCCCCCCTCTTTCTATCCCCCACCCTCTGTCACCCACTCTGTCCCCCTCTCACTGTCCCTCTCTCACTGTTCCCCTCTCTCTCCCCCCTCTCTGTCCCCCTCTCTCAATAGCCCCCGTTCCCCCCTCTCTGTCACCCTCTCCGTCAGTCTCTCTTCGTCCCTCTTTCTCTGTCCCGCTCTCTCTATCCCCTCTCTCTCTGTCCCCTCTCTCTGTCCCCTTCTCTCTGTCCAACCCTCTCTCTGTCCCCCTCTCTCCCGCTCTCTCAAACCCCCTCTCTCTCTGTCCCCTCTCTCCGTCCCCTTCCCTCTGTCCAACCCTCTCTCTGTCCCCCTCTCTCTCCGTTCTCTTCTCTCTGTCCCCCTCTGTCTGTCGCCCCCCCTGTTCACCTCTCTGTCACCCCTCTCTCTTTTCCCCTATCTCTGTCCCCCTTCTGTCCCCCTCTCTCTGTCCAACCCTCTCTCTGTCCCCCTCTCCATTCTCCTCTCTCCGTCCCCATCTGTCTGTCTCCCTCTCTGTCCCCCCTCTCTCTGTCCCACTCTGTCTGTCCCCCTCTCTCTGTCCCCTCTCTCTGTCCCCTCTCTCTGTCCCCTCTCTCTTTCCCCTCTCTCTTTCCCACTGTCTTCGTCCCCCATCTCTCTCCGTTCACATCTCTGTCCCCCCCTCTCTGCCCCCCTCTCTCTGCCCCCCTTTCTCTGCCCCCCTCTCTCTCTGCCCCCTGTCTCTGCCCCCCTCTCTCCGTCCCCACCTCCCTCCGTCCCCCCTTTCTCTGTCCCCCCTATCTCTCCGTTCCGCGCTCTCTGTACCCCGTCTCTGTTCCCCCCCTCTGTCCCGCCCATCTCTGTCCCCAACCTCTCCGTTCCCCCTCTGTCCCCACTCTCTCTGTCCCCCTTTCTTTCCGTCACCCCTCTCTCTGTCCCCCTCTCTCTGTGTACCCTCCTCTCCCTCTGTCCTCATCTCTCTGTCCACACCCCCTCTCTGTCCCCACTCTCTCTCTGTCCCCCTCTCTGTACCCCCTGCTCTGTCACCCTCCTCTCTTTCCCCACTCTCCCTGTCACCTTCTCACTCTGTCCCCATCTCTCTGTCCCCCTATCTCTGCCCCCCTCTGACCCCTCTCTGTACCCCCTGCTCTGTCACCCTCCTCTCTTTCCCCACTCTCCCTGTCACCTTCTCACTCTGTCCCTCCCTCTCCCTCTGTCCCCATCTTTCTGTCGACCCCTCTCTCTCTGCAATCCTCTCTCTTCCCCCTCTCTCTTCCCCTCTCTCTCCCCATCACTCCACACTCTCTCTTGCCCCACTCTCTTGTCCCCCTCTCTGTCTGTCCCTCTCTTTCTGACCCCTCTCTCTGTGTCCCCCTCTTTCTCTGTCCCTCCCTCTCTCTGTCCCCACTCTCCCAGTCTACCCCCTCTGTCCCCCTCTCTCTTTCCCCCCTTTCTTTCCACCTTTTCTCTGTCCCCCCCTTCTGTCCACCCCGCTCTCTGTATCCTCCTCTCCCTCTGTCCCCATCTCTCTGTCCACCTCCCTCTCTCCGCGCCCCTCTCTCTCTCTTCTCCTCTCTCTCTGGCATTCCCCTCTCTGTCCCCACTATCTCTCTGTCCCCCTCTCTCTGTTCCCCTGTCTCTCCGACCCCCTCTCTCTCTGTCACCCCTCTTTCTTCCCCGTCTGCCCCCTGTCTCTGGCCCCCTCTGCCTCTGTTCCCTCCAATCTCTGTCCCCCTCTCTCTGACCCTCTCTCTCTGTCCCCCTCTCTCTGACCCTCTCTCTGCCCCCCTCTCTCTGACCCTCTCTCTCTGTCCCCCCGTCTTTCTGTCCTCTCTCTCCGTCCTCCTCTCTCTGTACACCTCTTTCTCTGCCCCCTCTGCCGCCCTCACTCTGTGACCCCCACTCTCTCTGATCCCCCTGTGTCTCTCCCGCTCTCTGTCCCCCTCTCTCTCTGTCCCCCTCTCTCTGACCCTCTCTCTGTCCCCCTCTCTCTGACCCTCTCTCTCTGTCCCCCTCTCTCTGACCCTCTCTCTGTCCCCCTCTCTCTGACCCTCTCTCTCTGCCCCCCCGTCTCTCTGTCCTCTCTCTCCGTCCTCCTCTCTCTGTCCCCCCTCTCTCTGTCCCCCTCTCTCTGTCCCCCTCTCTCTCTGTCCCCCTCTCTCTGTCCCCCTCTCTCTGTCCCCCCTCTCTCTGTCCCCCTCTCTCTCTGTCCCCCTCTCTCTCTGTCCCCCTCTCTCTCTGTCCCGCCTCTCTCTGTCCCCCTCTCTCTGTTCCCTCCTCTCTCTGTCCCCCGTCTCTCTGTCCTCTCTCTCCGTCCTCCTCTCTCTGTACACCTCTCTCTGCCCTCTCTGCCGCCCTCACTCTGTGACCCCCACTCTCTCTGCCCCCCCTGTGTCTCTCCCGCTCTCTGTCCCCCTCTCTCGGTGCCCCTCTCTCTCTGCCCCTCCTTCTCTCTGTCCCCCCGCCACTGTCTCCCTCTCTCTCCCCCTCTCTCTGTCACCCCCTGCATCCCCCTGTCCCCCCTATACTGTGCCCCCGTCTCTCTGACCCCCATCTCTCACTGTCCCCCCTCTCTGTTCCCCCCTCTCTCTCTCCCCCCTCTCTCTGTCCCTCCTTCTCCCTGTACCCCTCTCTGTTCCCACTCTCTCTCTCCCCTCTCTCTGTACCACCTCCCTCTGTACTCTCTCTCTCTCTCTGTCGCCCTCTCTCTATCCCCCTCTTCCTCTGTCCCCTCTCTCTGCCCGCGCTCTCTGTTCCTCCTCTTACTCTGTCCCCCTCTCTCTCTGCCCCCTCACTGTCCTCCTCTCTCTCTGTCCTCCTCTCTCTCTGTCCCCCTCTCTCTCTTTCCCCCTCTCTCTCTGTCCCCCTCTCTCTCTGTCCCCCCTCTCTGCCCCCTCTCTGTCCTCCTCTCTCTCTGTCCCCCTCTCTCTCTGTCCCCCTCTCTCTCTGTCCCCCTCTCTGTCCTCCTCTCTCTCTGTCCTCCTCTCTCTCTGTCACACCTCTCTCTTCCCCCCCGCCACTCCTCTCTCTGACCCCGTCTCCCTCTGTTCCCTCCTCTCTCTGTCCTCCTCTCTCTCTGTCCCCCTCTCTCTCTTCCACCGTCTGTGTCCCCTCTTCCTCTCTCCCCTCTCTCTGCCCCTCCCTCTCTCTCTGCCCTCCTGCTCTCAGTTTGCCCCCTCTGTCCCCCCTCTCTCTGTCCCTCCCTCTCTCTCTGCCCTCCTGCTCTCAGTTTGCCCCCTCTGTACCATACTCTCTGCACCCCCTGTCCCCTTCACTCTGTCACCCCATGTCTCTTTCTCCCCCTCTCTATCCCCCTCTCACATTCCTCCTCTCTCTGTCCCACTCTCTCTGTCCACCTCTCTCTGTTCCCCTTTCTCCGTTTCCCCTCTCTCTGTCCCCTCTCTCTGTCCCCCCCTTTCCGTTCCCCCTCTCTGTCCCCCTTTCTCTCCATTCCCCTCTCTCTGCCCCCCCTCTCTCTCTCCGTTCACCTCTCTGTGTCCCCCCTCCTTGTCCCCCCCTCCGTTCCCCTCCGTCTGTCCCCCCTCTCTTCCCCCCTCTCTGCCCCCCTCCCTTCCCCCCTCTCTGTACCTCCCTCTCTGTACCCCCCTCTCCCCGTCCCCCCTCTCTCTGTCCGCCCCCTGCCCCATCTCTCTGTCCCTCCGCTCTATCCCCATACTGCCCCCTCTCTCTCTGTCCCCCATCTCTCACCGTTCCCCTCTGTCTGTCCCCCCTCTCTGCCCCCCTCTCTGTTCCTCCCTCTCTGTTCCCCCCTCTCTGTCCGCCCTCTGCCCCATCTCTCTGTCCCTCCTCTCTATCCCCATTCTGCCCCCTCTCTCTGTCACCCTCTCTGTCTCCCGTGTCTCTCCGTTCCCCTCTCTCTGTCCACCCTCTTTCTATCCCCCCTCTTTCTATCTCCCACCCTCTGTCACCCACTCTGTCCCCCTCTCTCTGTCCCTCTCTCACTGTCCCCCCTCTCTCCCCCCCTCTGTCCCCCTCTCTCAATAGCCCCCATTCCCCCCTCTCTGTCCCCCTCTCCGTCAGTCTCTCTTCGTCCCTCTCTCTTTGTCCCGCTCTCTCTATCCCCCTCTCTCTCTGTCCCCTCTCTCTGTCCCCTTCTCTCTGTCCAACCCTCTCTCTGTCCCCCTGTCTCTCCGTTCTCCTCTCTCTGTCCCCCTCTGTCTGTCGCCCCCCCCCCCGTTCACCTCTCTGTCCCCCCTCTCTCTTTTCCCCTATCTCTGTATCCCGTCTCTGTCTCCCCTCTCTGCCCCCCATCTCTGTCCCCCTATCTCTGTCCCCCTTCTGTCCCCCTCTCTCTGTTCAACCCTCTCTCTGTCCCCCTCTCCGTTCTCCTCTCTCCGTCCCCGTCTGTCTGTCTCCCCCGTTCACCTCTCTGTCCCCCCTCTCTCTGTCCCCCCATCTCTGTCCCACTCTGTCTGTCCCCCTCTCTCTGTCCCCCTCTCTCTGTCCCCTCTCTCTTTCCCACTCTCTTCATCCCCCATCTCTCTCCGTTCACATCTCTCTGTCCCCCCTCTCTCTGCCCCCCCTCTCTCTGCCCCCCTCTCTCCGTCCCCCCTCTCTCTCCGTCCCCCCTTTCCGTCCCCACTTCTCTCCGTCCCCCCCTCTCTCCATCCCCCCCTCTCTCCGTCCCCCCTCTCTGTCCCCCTCTCTCTCCGCCCCCCCTCCGTCCCCTCTATCTCTCCCTTCCTAACTCTCTGTACCCCGTCTCTGTTCCCCCCCTCTGTCCCGCCCATCTCTGTCCCCAACCTCTCCGTCCCCCCTCTGTCCCCACTCTCTCTGTCCCCCTTTCTTTCCGTCACCCCTCTCTCTGTCCCCCTCTCTCTGTCTCTCTCTCTGTCACCCTCCTCTCTGTTCACCCCTCTCTGTGTACCCTCCTCTCCCTCTGTCCCCATCTCTCTGTCCACACCCCCTCTCTGTCCCCACTCTCTCTCTGTCCCCCTATCTCTGCCCCCTCTGTCCCCCTCTCTGTACCCCCTGCTCTGTCACCCTCCTCTCTTTCCCCACTCTCCCTGACACCTTCTCACTCTGTCCCTCCCTCTCCCTCTGTCCCCATCTCTCTGTCGAACCCCCTCTCTCTCTGCACTCCTCTCTCTTCCCCCTCTCTCTTCCCCTCTCTCTCCCCTATCACTCCACCCTCTCTCTTGCCCCACTCTCTTGTCCCCCTCTCTGTTTGTCCCTCTCTTTCTGACCCCTCTCTCTGTGTGTCCCCCTCTTTATCTGTCCCTCCCTCTCTCTGTCCCCATTCTCCCAGTCTACCCCCTCTGTCCCCCTCTCTCTTTCCCCCCTTTCTTTCCACCTTTTCTCTGTCCCCCCTTTCTGTCCACCCCGCTCTCGGTATCCTCCTCTCCCTCTGTCCCCATCTCTCTGTCAACCTCCCTCTCTCCGCGCCCCTCTCTCTCTTTCTCCTCTCTCTCTGACATCCCCCTCTCTGTCCCCACTATCTCTCTGTCCCCCTCTCTCTGTTCCCCTGTCCCTCCGTCCCCCACTCTCTCTGTCACCCCTCTTTCTTCTCCATCTGCCCCCTCTCTCTGACCCCCTCTGCCTCTGTTCCCTCCTCCCTCTGTCCCCTTCTCTCTGACCCTCTCTCTCTGTCCCCCTCTCTCTGACCCTCTCTCTCTGTCCCCCTCTCTCTGTCCCTCTCTCTCTGTCCCCCTCTCTCTGACCCTCTCTCTCTGTCCCCCTCTCTCTGACCCTCTCTCTCTGTCCCCCTCTCTCTGCCCCCTCTCTCTGCCCCCCTCTCTCTCTGCCCCCTCTCTCTGCCCCCCCTCTCTCTGTCCCCCTCTCTCTGCCCCCTCTCTCTGCCCCCCTCTCTCTGCCCCCTCTCTCTGCCCCCGTCTCTCTGTCCTCTCTCTCCGTCCTCCTCTCTCTGCCCTCTCTCTCCGTCCCCCTCTCTCTGCCCTCTCTCTCCGTCCCCTCTCTCTGACCCTCTCTCTCTGTCCCCCGTCTCTCTGTCCTCTCTCTCCGTCCTCCTCTCTCTGTGCACCTCTCTCTGCCCCCCTCTCTCCGTCCCCCTCTCTCTGCCCTCTCTCTCCGTCCCCCTCTCTCTGACCCTCTCTATCTGTCCCCCGTCTCTCTGTCCTCTCTCTCCGTCCTCCTCTCTCTGTACACCTCTCTCTGCCCCCCTCTCTCTGTCCTCTCTCTCCGTCCTCCTCTCTCTGTCCTCTCTCTCCGTCCTCCTCTCTCTGCCCTCTCTCTCCGTCCCCCTCTCTCTGACCCTCTCTCTCTGTCCCCCTCTCTCTGCCCCCTCTGCCGCCCTCACTCTGTGACCCCCACTCTCTCTGCCCCCCCTGTGTCTCTCCCGCTCTCTGTCCCCCTCCCTCGGTGCCCCTCTCTATCTGCCCCTCCTTCTCTCTGTTCCCCCGCTCTCGGTCCGCCCCCACTTTCCCCCTCTCTCTTCCCCCTCTCTCTCTGTCACCCCCTGCATCCCCCTGTCCCCCCTATACTGTGCCCCCGTCTCTCTGTTCCCACTCTCTCTCTGTCCCCACTCTCTCTGTTCCCTCTCTCTGCACCACCTCCCTCTGTACTCTCTCTCTCTCTCTCTCTCTCTCTGTCGCCCTCTCTCTATCCCCCTCTTCCTCTGTCCCCTCTCTCTGCCCGCGCTCTCTGTTCCTCCTCTTACTCTGTCCCCCTCTCTCTCTGTCCTCCTCTCTCTCTGTCACACCCCTCTCTTCCCCCCGCCACCCCTCTCTCTGTCCCCCTCTATGTACGCCCTCTCTGTACCCTCTCTCTGTCCCCTCTCTCTCTGTCCTCCTCTCTCTCTGTCCCCCTCTCTCTCTGTCCCCCTCTCTCTCTGTCCCACTCTCTCTCTGTCCCACTCTCTCTCTGTCCCCCTCTCTCTCTGTCCCTCTCTCTCTGCCCCCCTCTCTCTGTCCCCCCCTCTCTCTGTCCCCCTCTCTCTCTGTCCCCCTCTCTCTGTCCCCCCCTCTCTCTGTCCCTCTCTCTCTGTCCCCCTCTCTCTGTCCCTCCCTCTCTGTCCCTCTCTCTCTGTCCCTCTCTCTCTGTCCCTCTCTCTCTGTCCCCCTCTCTCTGTCCCCCTCTCTCTCTGTCCCCCTCTCTCTCTGTCCCTCTCTCTCTGTCCCCCTCTCTCTCTGTCCCCCTCTCTCTGTCCTCCTCTCTCTCTGTCACACCCCTCTCTTCCCCCCGCTACCCCCCTCTCTGGCCCCCTCTATGTACGCCCTCTCTGTACTCCCCACTCTGTCTTCCTTCTCCCTGTACTCCCTCCCTCTGTCCACTCTCTCTCTCTCTATCCAACCTCTTTCTCGTTCTCCCTGTCCCCTCCTCTTTCTGTCCCCCCTTCTGTCCCCCACTCTGTTCCCCTCCTTTCTGACCCAATTCTCTCTGTCCCCCTCTCACTGAACCTCCTCTCTCTCCGTCCCCCACTCTCTGTCCCTCTCTCTCTTTTCCCCCTCTCGCTGTCCCCCCTCTCTCTGTCCCCGCCGTCTCTGTCCCCCCTCTCTCTGCCCCTGCTCTCTCTGCCCCCCATCTCTCTTCCCCCTCTCTCTGCCCCCCATCTCTCTGCCCCCTCTCTCTGCCCCCCATCTCTCTGCCCCACCCTCTCTCTGCCTCCCTCTCTCTGCCCCCTCTCTCTGCCCCTCTCTCTGCCCCCCTCTCTCTGCCCCACCCTCTCTCTGCCTCCCTCTCTCTGCCCCACCCTCTCTCTGCCTCCCTCTCTCTGCCCCCCTCTCTCTGTCCCCCCCTCTCTCTCTGCCTCCCTCTCTCTGCCCCCTCTCTCTGCCCCACCCTCTCTCTGCCCCCCTCTCTCTGCCCCACCCTCTCTCTGCCTCCCTCTCTCTGCCCCCTCTCTCTGTCCCCCCTCTCTCTCTGCCTCCCTCTCTCTGCCCCCTCTCTCTGCCCCCGCTCTCTCTGCCCCCCTCTCTCTGCCCCCTCTCTTTCCCCCCTCTCTCTGACTCCACCTCTCTCTGTCACCCCCTCTCTCCGTCGCCCTCCTCTCCGTCCCCCCCTCTCTCCGGCCCCCCTCTCTCTGTCCCTCACTCTCTCCGTCCCCCCTCTCTCCGTCCCACTCTCTCTGCCCCCCCTTTCCGTTCCCCCTCTTTCCGTCCCCCCCTCTCTCCGTCCCCCCCTCTCTCTCCGTCCCCCCTCTCTCCGTCCCCCCATCTCTCCGTACCACCCTCTCTCCGTCACCCCCTCTCTGTCCCCCTCTTTCCATCCCCCCCTCTTTCCATCCCCCCCTCTTTCCGCCCCCCCCCTCTTTCCGTCCCCCCCCTCTCCGTACCCCCCTCTCTCTGTCCCCCCTCTCTCCGTCCCCCCTCCCCGTTCCCCTCTCTCTGCCCCCACTATCTCTCCGTTCCACGCGCTCTGTACCCCCTCTCTGTCTCCCTCTCTGTCCCCCCATCTCTGTCCCCAACCTCTCCGTCCCCCCTCTGTCCCCACTCTCTGTCTCCCCCTTTCTTTCCGTCACCCCTCTCTCTGTCCCCCTCTCTCTGTCCCTCTCTCTGTGTATCCTCCTCTCCCTCTGTCCCCATCTCTCTGTCCACACCCCCTCTCTGTCCCCTCTCTCTCTCTGTCCCCCTATCTCTGCCCCCCTCTGTCCCCCTCTCTGTACCCCCTGCTCTGTCACCCTCCTCTCTTTCCCCACTCTCCCTGACACCTTCTCACTCTGTCCCCATCTCTCTGTCCCCTATCTCTGCCCCCCTCTGACCCCTCTATGTACCCCCTGCTCTGTCACCCTCCTCTCTTTCCCCACTCTCCCTGACACCTTCTCACTCTGTCCCTCCCTCTCCCTCTGTCCCCATCTCTCTGTCGAACCCTCTCTCTCTGCACTCCTCTCTCTTCCCCCTCTCTCTTCCCCCTCTCTCTCCCCTATCACTCCACCCTCTCTCTCCCCCCACTCTCTTGTCCCCCTCTCTGTCTGTCCCTCTCTTTCTGACCCCTCTCTCTGTGTCCCCCTCGTTCTCTGTCCCTCCCTCTCTCTGTCCCCATTCTCCCAGTCTACCCCATCTGTCCCCCTCTCTCTTTCCCCCCTTTCTTTCCACCTTTTCTCTGTCCCCCCTTTCTGTCCACCCCGCTCTCTGTATCCTCCTCTCCCTCTGTCCCCATCTCTCTGTCCACCTCCCTCTCTCCGCGCCCCTCTCTCTCTTTCTCCTCTCTCTCTGGCATCCCCCTCTCTGTCCCCACTATCTCTCTGTCCCCCTCTCTCTGTTCCCCTGTCTCTCCGTCCCCCACTCTCTCTGTCACCCCTCTTTCTTCACCGTCTGCCCCCTGTCTCTGACCCCCTCTGCCTCTGTTCCCTCCTCTCTCTGTCCATCTCTCTCTGACCCTCTCTCTCTGTCCCCCTCCCTCTGACCCTCTCTCTCTGTCCCCCTCCCTCTGTTCCCTCCTCCCTCTGTCACCCTCTCTCTGACCCTCTCTCTCTGTCCCCCCTCTCTCTGTCCCCCTCTCTCTGTCCCCCCCCTCTCTCTGTCCCCCTCTCACTGTCCCCCTCTCTCTCTGACCCTCTCTCTCTGCCCCCCCGTCTCTCTGTCCTCTCTCTCCGTCCTCCTCTCTCTGTCCCCCTCTCTCTCTGCCCCCACTGTGTCTCTCCCGCTCTCTGTCCCCCTCCCTCGGTGCCCCTCTCTCTCTGCCCCTCCTTCTCTCTGTCCCCCGCTCTCGGTCCGCCCCCACTGTCTCCCTCTCTCTTCCCCCTCTCTCTGTCACCCCCTGCATCCCCCTGTCCCCCCTATACTGTGCCCCCGTCTCTCTGACCCCCCTCTCTCACTGTCCCCACTCTCTCTGGACCCCCTCTCTCTGTCCCTCCTTCTCCCTGTACCCCTCTTTGGTCCCTCTCTCTCTCTCCCCCCTCTCTCTGTACCACCTCACTCTGTACTCTCTCTCTCTCTCTGTCACCCTCTCTCTGTTCCCCCTCTTCCTCTGTCCCCTCTCTCTGCCCGCGCTCTCTGTTCCTCCTCTTACTCTGTCCCCCCCCTCTCTCTGTCCTCCTCTCTCTCTGTCCCCCTCTCTCTCTTCCACCCTCTGTGCCCCCTCTTCCTCTGTCCCCTCTCTCTGTCCCTCCCTCTCTCTCTGCCCTCCTGCTCTCAGTTTGCCCCCTCTGTCCCCCTCTCTCTCTTCCCCCCTCTGTGCCCCCTCTTCCTCTGTCCTCTCTCTCTATCCCACCTCTTTCTCGCTCTCCCTGTCCCCTCCACTTTCTGTCCCCCCCTTCTGTCCCCCTCTCTGTCCCCCTCCTTTCTGTCCCCCTCTCTGTCCCCCTCCTTTCTGTCTCCCCCTCTCTCTGTCTCCCCCTCTCTCTGTCCCCTCTCTCTCTGTCCCACTCTCTCTCTGCCCCACTCTCTCTCTGTCCCCTTCTCTCTTTCGCTCTCTCACTTTCCCCCCTCTATCTGATCCCCTCTCTCTGTACCCCCATCCCCCCTCTCTACTGCACTCCAGTCTCTTTGTCCCCCCTTCTCCCAGTCCCCACCCTTTCTGTCCCCCCTTTCTCTGCCCCCCTCTTTCTCTCTGTCCCCCTCTTTCTCTGTGTCCCCCTTCTCTCTGTCCCCCTTCTCTCTGTTCCCCCTTCTCTCTGTCCCCCTCTCTCTGTCCCCCTCTTCCTCTGTCCCCCTCTTCCTCTGTCCCCCTCATCCTCTGTCCCCCCTTTCTCTGTCCCCCTCTTTCTCTCTGTCCCCCTCTCTCTCTGTCCCCCTCTCTCTCTGTCCCCCTCTCTCTGTCCCCCTCTCTCTCTGTCCCCCTCTCTCTCTGTTCCCCCCCTGTTCCACTCTCTCTGTCTCCCCCTCTCTCTGTCCCACTCTCTCTGCCCCCTCTGCCCCTCCTCTCTCTCTGTCCCCTCTCTCTCTGTCCCACTCTCTCTCTGCCCCCTTCTCTCTTTCGCTCTCTCACTTTCCCCCCTCTATCTGATCCACTCTCTCTGTACCCCCATCCCCCCCTCTCTACTGCACCCCAGTCTCTTTGTCCCCCCTTCTCCCAGTCCCCACCCTCTCTGTCCCCCTTCTCACTGTCCCCCTTCTCTCTGTCCACCTGCTCTCTGTCCCCCTGCTCTCTGTCCCCCTCTCTCTGTCCTCCTCTCTCTGTCCCCTGCTCTCTGTCCCCCTGCTCTCTGTCCCCCTCTCTCTGTCCCCCTCTCTCTGTCCCCCTCTTCCTCTGTCCCCCTCTTCCTCTGTCCCCCTCATCCTCTGTCCCCCCCTTTCTCTGTCCCCCTCTTTCTCTCTGTCCCCCTCTCTCTCTGTCCCCCTCTCCCTCTGTCCCCCTCTCCCTGTCCCACTCTCTCTCTCTGTCCCCCTCTCTCTCTGTCCCCCCCTGTTCCACTCTCTCTCTGTCTCCCCCTCTCTCTGTCCCACTCTCTCTGTCCCCTCTGCCCCTTCTCTCTCTCTGTCCCCTCTCTCTCTGTCCCACTCTCTCTCTGTCCCCTTCTCTCTTTCGCTCTCTCACTTTCCCCCCTCTATCTGATCCCCTCTCCCTGTACCCCCATCCCCCCCTCTCTACTGCACCCCAGTCTCTTTGTCCCCCCTTCTCCCAGTCCCCACCCTTTCTGTCCCCCTGCTCTCTGTCCCCCTGCTCTCTGTCCCCCTGCTCTCGGTCCCCCTGCTCTCTGTCCCCCTTCTCTCTGTCCCCCTGCTCTCTGTCCCCCTGCTCTCTGTCCCCCTCTCTCTGTCCCCCTCTCTCTCTGTCCCCCTCTATCTGTCCCCCTCATCCTCTGTCCCCCCCTTTCTCTGTCCCCCTCTCTCTCTGTCCCCCTCTCTCTCTGTCCCACTCTCTCTCTGCCCCCCCCCTCTGTTCCACTCTCTCTCTCTGTCCCCCTCTCTCTCTGTCCCCCTCTCTCTCTGTCCCACTCTCCCTCTGTCCCCTCTCTCTCTGTCCCACTCTCTCTCTGTCCCCCCCCCCTGTTCCACTCTCTCTCTGTCCCTCTCTCTCTCTGTCCCCCTCTCTCTCTGTCCCCTCTCTCTGTCCCACTCTCTCTCTGTCCCTCTCTCTCTCTGTTCCCCACCCCTCTGTTCCACTCTCTCTCTGTCCCTCTCTCTCTCTGTCCCCCTCTCTCTCTGCCCCCTCTCTCTGTCCCACTCTCTCTCTGTCCCTCTCTCTCTCTGTCCCCCACTCTCTCTGTCCCCTCTCTCTGTCCCACTCTCTCTCTGTCCCCTCTCTCTCTGTCCCACTCTCTCACTGTCCCCCTCTGTCTATCCCCCCCCCCTCTGCCCCCCCCCCCCCACTCTCTGTCCTGCTTTCTTGGATCCAGCCCTCACTATGTCCCCCCTCTCTATCCCACTCTCTCTCTGTCCCCTCTCTCTCTGTCCCCCTCTGTCTATCCCCCCCCCCTCTGCCCCCCCCCCCACTCTCTGTCCTGCTTTCTTGGTCCCAGCCCTCTCTATGTCCCCCCTCTCTCTGTCCCCTCTCTATCGCCCCTCTCTCTGTCCCCCACTCTCTGTCCCCCACTCTCTGACCCCTCTCTCATTATGTCCTCCCCTATGTCTCTCTCACTCCCTCACCTTATCTCTCTCTTGCCCCCGCCCCTCTCTCTCTCTCTCTCTCCCTGCTCCTTCACTCTCTCTCCACTTTCTCTCACTCGCGATCCACCTACCTCGGTCTCTCTTTCTCCTCATCTCCCTCTGTTTCTCTCTGACTAAATCTTTCTCCCTCCTGCCCCTCCCTCCCTATCTGACGCAGACTGTCTCCCTGACGCATCCCTCTCCCTCTGATCCAGAGACTGGGGAGTGGGGTACTGGGTGGTGCTGTGGCTGCATGTGGTTGGAGGGGTGGTTGTGAGATGATAGAGAAATGTGGGAGGTGAGAGGAGGGGGGAAAATAGAGTAGAGATGAAATTGCGGGAGGGAGACAGACTGTAGGAGAGAGAGAGAGTGGAGGGGAGGGGGAGAGGAAAGAGTGGAGACAGGTGGAGAGAGTGGAGGAGAGGAAATGGGGAGGCCAGGTTGGAGTAGGGGGGTGTCAGAGGGAGTTAAACCCAGCTCCTGAGCTCAGGATGCGGTGCTCTCCCCTTCCCTGAGGACCAGGACTTGGGGCTGAGTCTGTCTCTCTCCAGCTCAGCGTCTCCAACACAAAGACACACACCAACATCGGTCACTCTGCTGCTGGGCCCGCTTTAATCAACATTTTCATTGGTTACAAATGGAAGTGATGGATACAGTCAGTGGGACGGTGCCTTTTCTCACTGGCCCCTGAGTTGTGAGAAACATTGAAATGTTTCCCTGTAACCCCCCTGTGGGATAAGGATGGACAACCCAGCGCTACCCTCAGTCTGTTACCATAGCGACAGGCTGCTCCATCACTGAAATACTGAACTGAAATGAGAAAATCCCGGATGGATTGATTAATGAGGGAATTTGATGGATGGATGGATCTGCGTGAAGGGATATTTCAGCACATTCTTCAGCTGCTGCCTGAACTTAGTCTGGGTCACGGCATAAATCGCGGTGTTTGTGCAGCAACTGAGGAGCTGCAGCATGAAGCCCAATTCCCGCACAAATTCATGGAGATACACAGGGGTATACCCAATATAGGACATCCGGCCCCATATAGAATACAGCATTAACATTGACCATAACAGGATGAAATTGGCCGAGATCACAAACAGTAAAATGATGGATTTTTTTCGGTTTCTCATTTCAGTGTCAGACTGAGCGTCCCCATTGGTGTGAGCGCGGAGTCTCCTGCGGGCTCTGCTGGTCACTACAATGTGTCTGACGGTGAGAACATTGAGCAGCAGAATCAGGAGAAATGGGACACACGGCGTTAGAATGTGGTGGAGGAACTCGATTGTGACCCAGACACTGGAGAATGCAACAGCGTGTATTACATCACAAAACCAGGGGGAGTTCCGCAGCAAATACCCAGCCGCGAACATAAAATACCAGGAAATGTTCTTTAAACAGCTCAGCACAGTCACTGCTCCCAGAACCACAGCCGCCGTCTTCTCACTGCAATATTTACTTTTCAGCTTCTGGCAACAAATGGCCACAAACCGATCAAAGGTGAAAGTGACGGTGAACCAGACAGAGCAGTCAGTGGCTGCATAAAGCAGGACAGCGTGGATATTACACACTGGGACGGAGTCCCTCAGGAAATAAAACTGTTTCTGATAAACAATGGGAATGTGTCTCAGGATCAGGTCGAGGATAATGACCAGGAGATCCGCCGCTGCCATGGCCCCCAGGTAACGTCTGACACATGGAGACAATCCACAATCTTTATAAAGCAGGACGTAGATGGTCACTACGTTAACTGTGAGGAAGGAAAACAAACCCATTATCCATCAGCCTGGAGGCAAAGGGACCCGTTTGATCGGGGACCCAGTGAGATTTTCAAATGTGTCCCTGTATTCAGGGATTTATTAAAATAATTGGAGCTGGAATAACAAATGGGAAGGTCGGAATTACTGACAAAAATGGCAGTTATAGAATGTCGGGGACAGAACGTTCCGGGGAATGTCAGTTATAGAATGTCGGAGACAGAACGTTCCGGGGAATGTCAGTTATAGAATGTCGGGGACAGAACTTTCCGGGGAATGTCAGTTATAGAATGTCAGGGACAGAACGTTCCGGGGAGTGTCAGTTATAGAATGTCGGGGACAGAACGTTCCGGGGAATGTGAGTTATAGAATGTCGGGGTCAGAACGTTCCGGGGAATGTGAGTTACAGAATGTCAGGGACAGAACGTTCCGGGGAGTGTCAGTTATAGAATGTCGGGGACAGAACGTTCCGGGGAATGTGAGTTGTAGAATGTCGGGGTCAGAACGTTCCGGGGAATGTCAGTTACAGAATGTCAGGGACAGAACGTTCCGGGGAGTGTCAGTTATAGAATGTCAGGGTCAGAACGTTCCGGGGAATGTCAGTTATAGAATGTCGGGGTCAGAACGTTCCGGGGAATGTGAGTTATATAATGTCGGGGACAGAACGTTCCGGGGAATGTCAGGTATAGAATGTCGGGGACAGAACGTTCCGGGGAATGTCAGCTATAGAATGTCGGGGACGGAACGTTCCGGGGAATGTCAGTTATAGAATGTCGGGGACAGAACGTTCCGGGGAATGTCAGTTATAGAATGTCGGGGACAGAACGTTCCGGGGAGAGTCAGTTATAGAATGTCGGGGTCAGAACGTTCCGGGGAATGTCATTTATAGAATGTCAGGGACAGAACGTTCCAGGGAGTGTCAGTTATAGAATGTCGGGGACAGAACGTTCCGGGGAATGTCACTTATACAATGTCGGGGGCAGAACGTTCCGGGGAATGTCAGTTATAGAATGTCGGGGGCAGAACGTTCCGGGGAATGTCAGTTATAGAATGTCGGGGGCAGAACGTTCCGGGGAATGTCAGTTATAGAATGTCGGGGACAGAACGTTCAGGGGAATGTCAGTTATAGAATGTCGGGGACAGAACGTTCCGGGGAATGTCAGCTATAGAATGTCAGGGACAGAACGTTCCGGGGAATGTCAGTTATAGAATGTCAGGGGCAGAACGTTCCGGGGAATGTCAGTTATAGAATGTCGGGGACAGAACGTTCCGGGGAATGTCAGTTATAGAATGTCAGGGACAGAACGTTCCGGGGAATGTCAGTTATAGAATGTCGGGGGCAGAACGTTCCGGGGAATGTCAGTTATAGAATGTCGGGGACAGAACGTTCCGGGGAATGTCAGTTATGGAATGTCGGGGACAGAACGTTCAGGGGAATGTCAGTTATAGAATGTCAGGGACAGAACGTTCCGGGGAATGTCAGTTATAGAATGTCAGGGACAGAACGTTCCGGGGAGTGTCAGTTATAGAATGTCGGGGACAGGACGTTCCGGGGAATGTCAGTTATAGAATGTCGGGGACAGAACGTTCCGGGGAATGTCAGTTATAGAATGTCGGGGGCAGAACGTTCCGGGGAATGTCAGTTATAGAATGTCGGGGACAGAACGTTCCGGGGAATGTCAGTTATAGAATGTCGGGGACAGAACGTTCCGGGGAATGTCAGTTATAGAATGTCGGGGACAGAACGTTCCGGGGAATGTCAGTTATAGAATGTCGGGGACAGAACGTTCCGGGGAGTGTCAGTTATAGAATGTCGGGGACAGAACGTTCCGGGGAATGTGAGTTATAGAATGTCGGGGACAGAACGTTCCGGGGAATGTCAGTTATAGAATGTCGGGGACAGAACGTTCCGGGGAATGGCAGTTATAGAATGTCGGGGACAGAACGTTCCGGGGAGTGTCAGTTATAGAATGTCGGGGACAGAACTTTCCGGGGAATGTCAGTGATAGAATGTCAGGGACAGAACTTTCCGGGAAATGTCAGTTATAGAATGTCGGGGAAAGAACGTTCCGGGGAATGTCAGTTATAGAATGTCGGGGACAGAACGTTCCGGGGAGTGTCAGTTATAGAATGTCGGGGACAGAACGTTCCCGGGAATGTCAGTTATAGAATGTCGGGGACAGAACGTTCCGGGGAATGTCTGTTATAGAATGCCGGGGACAGAACGTTCCGGGGAATGTCAGGTATAGAATGTCGGGGACAGAACGTTCCGGGGAATGTCAGTTATAGAATGTCGGGGACGGAACGTTCCGGGGAATGTCAGTTATAGAATGTCGGGGACAGAACGTTCCGGGGAATGTCAGTTATAGAATGTCGGGGACAGAACGTTCCGGGGAGAGTCAGTTATAGAATGTCGGGGTCAGAACGTTCCGGGGAATGTCATTTATAGAATGTCAGGGACAGAACGTTCCAGGGAGTGTCAGTTATAGAATGTCGGGGACAGAACGTTCCGGGGAATGTCACTTATAGAATGTCGGGGGCAGAACGTTCCGGGGAATGTCAGTTATAGAATGTCGGGGGCAGAACGTTCCGGGGAATGTCAGTTATAGAATGTCGGGGGCAGAACGTTCCGGGGAATGTCAGTTATAGAATGTCGGGGACAGAACGTTCAGGGGAATGTCAGTTATAGAATGTCGGGGACAGAACGTTCCGGGGAATGTCAGCTATAGAATGTCAGGGACAGAACGTTCCGGGGAATGTCAGTTATAGAATGTCAGGGGCAGAACGTTCCGGGGAATGTCAGTTATAGAATGTCGGGGACAGAACGTTCCGGGGAATGTCAGTTATTGAATGTCAGGGACAGAACGTTCCGGGGAATGTCAGTTATAGAATGTCGGGGACAGAACGTTCAGGGGAATGTCAGTTATAGAATGTCGGGGACAGAACGTTCCGGGGAATGTCAGCTATAGAATGTCAGGGACAGAACGTTCCGGGGAATGTCAGTTATAGAATGTCAGGGACAGAACGTTCCGGGGAATGTCAGTTATAGAATGTCGGGGACAGAACGTTCCGGGGAATGTCAGTTATAGAATGTCAGGGACAGAACGTTCCGGGGAATGTCAGTTATAGAATGTCGGGGGCAGAACGTTCCGGGGAATGTCAGTTATAGAATGTCGGGGACAGAACGTTCCGGAGAATGTCAGTTATAGAATGTCGGGGACAGAACGTTCAAGGGAATATCAGTTATAGAATGTCAGGGACAGAACGTTCCGGGGAATGTCAGTTATAGAATGTCAGGGACAGAACGTTCCGGGGAGTGTCAGTTATAGAATGTCGGGGACAGAACGTTCCGGGGAATGTCAGTTATAGAATGTCGGGGACAGAACGTTCCGGGGAATGTCAGTTATAGAATGTCGGGGGCAGAACGTTCCGGGGAATGTCAGTTATAGAATGTCGGGGACAGAACGTTCCGGGGAATGTCAGTTATAGAATGTCGGGGACAGAACGTTCCGGGGAATGTCAGTTATAGAATGTCGGGGACAGAACGTTCCGGGGAATGTCAGTTATAGAATGTCAGGGACAGAACGTTCCGGGGAGTGTCAGTTATAGAATGTCGGGGACAGAACGTTCCGGGGAATGTCAGTTATAGAATGTCGGGGACAGAACGTTCCGGGGAATGTCAGTTATAGAATGTCGGGGACAGAACGTTCCGGGGAATGTCAGTTATAGAATGTCGGGGGCAGAACGTTCCGGGGAATGTCAGTTATAGAATGTCGGGGACAGAACGTTCCGGGGAATGTCAGTTATAGAATGTCGGGGACAGAACGTTCCGGGGAATGTCAGTTATAGAATGTCGGGGACAGATCGTTCCGGGGAATGTCAGTTATAGAATGTCAGGGACAGAACGTTCCGGGGAGTGTCAGTTATAGAATGTCGGGGACAGAACGTTCCGGGGAATGTGAGTTATAGAATGTCGGGGACAGAACGTTCCGGGGAATGTCAGTTATAGAATGTCGGGGACAGAACGTTCCGGGGAATGGCAGTTATAGAATGTCGGGGACAGAACGTTCCGGGGAGTGTCAGTTATAGAATGTCGGGGACAGAACTTTCCGGGGAATGTCAGTGATAGAATGTCAGGGACAGAACTTTCCGGGAAATGTCAGTTATACAATGTCGGGGAAAGAACGTTCCGGGGAATGTCAGTTATAGAATGTCGGGGACAGAACGTTCTGGGGAGTGTCAGTTATAGAATGTCGGGGACAGAACGTTCCGGGGAAGGTCAGTTATAGAATGTCGGGGACAGAACGTTCCGGGGAATGTCAGTTATAGAATGTCGGGGACAGAACGTTCCGGGGAATGTCAGGTATAGAATGTCGGGGACAGAACGTTCCGGGGAATGTCAGTTATAGAATGTCGGGGACGGAACGTTCCGGGGAATGTCAGTTATAGAATGTCGGGGACAGAACGTTCCGGGGAATGTCAGTTATAGAATGTCGGGGACAGAACGTTCCGGGGAGAGTCAGTTATAGAATGTCGGGGTCAGAACGTTCCGGGGAATGTCATTTATAGAATGTCAGGGACAGAACGTTCCAGGGAGTGTCAGTTATAGAATGTCGGGGACAGAACGTTCCGGGGAATGTCACTTATAGAATGTCGGGGGCAGAACGTTCCGGGGAATGTCAGTTATAGAATGTCGGGGGCAGAACGTTCCGGGGAATGTCAGTTATAGAATGTCGGGGGCAGAACGTTCCGGGGAATGTCAGTTATAGAATGTCGGGGACAGAACGTTCAGGGGAATGTCAGTTATAGAATGTCGGGGACAGAACGTTCCGGGGAATGTCAGCTATAGAATGTCAGGGAAAGAACGTTCCGGGGAATGTCAGTTATAGAATGTCAGGGGCAGAACGTTCCGGGGAATGTCAGTTATAGAATGTCGGGGACAGAACGTTCCTGGGAATGTCAGTTATAGAATGTCAGGGACAGAACGTTCCGGGGAATGTCAGTTATAGAATGTCGGGGACAGAACGTTCAGGGGAATGTCAGTTATAGAATGTCGGGGACAGAACGTTCCGGGGAATGTCAGCTATAGAATGTCAGGGACAGAACGTTCCGGGGAATGTCAGTTATAGAATGTCAGGGGCAGAACGTTCCGGGGAATGTCAGTTATAGAATGTCGGGGACAGAACGTTCCGGGGAATGTCAGTTATAGAATGTCAGGGACAGAACGTTCCGGGGAATGTCAGTTATAGAATGTCGGGGGCAGAACGTTCCGGGGAATATCAGTTATAGAATGTCGGGGACAGAACGTTCCGGGGAATGTCAGTTATAGAATGTCGGGGACAGAACGTTCAGGGGAATATCAGTTATAGAATGTCAGGGACAGAACTTTCCGGGGAATGTCAGTTATAGAATGTCAGGGACAGAACGTTCCGGGGAGTGTCAGTTATAGAATGTCGGGGACAGAACGTTCCGGGGAATGTCAGTTATAGAATGTCGGGGACAGAACGTTCCGGGGAATGTCAGTTATAGAATGTCGGGGGCAGAACGTTCCGGGGAATGTCAGTTATAGAATGTCGGGGACAGAACGTTCCGGGGAATGTCAGTTATAGAATGTCGGGGACAGAACGTTCCGGGGAATGTCAGTTATAGAATGTCGGGGACAGAACGTTCCGGGGAATGTCAGTTATAGAATGTCAGGGACAGAACGTTCCGGGGAGTGTCAGTTATAGAATGTCGGGGACAGAACGTTCCGGGGAATGTCAGTTATAGAATGTCGGGGACAGAACGTTCCGGGGAATGTCAGTTATAGAATGTCGGGGACAGAACGTTCCGGGGAATGTCAGTTATAGAATGTCGGGGAAAGAACGTTCCGGGGAATGTCAGTTATAGAATGTCGGGGACAGAACGTTCCGGGGAGTGTTAGTTATAGAATGTCGGGGACAGAACGTTCCGGGGAATGTCAGTTATAGAATGTCGGGGACAGAACGTTCCGGGGAATGTCAGTTATAGAATGTCAGGGACAGAACGTTCCGGGGAATGTCAGTTACAGAATGTCAGGGACAGAACGTTCCGGGGATCTCCTTGACCTGTCCATCACCTTTCCCCTTACTCCCCCCCCCCCCCCCCCCCACCAACATGATGTACTGTACCTGGACACACTGTAACATTAATGGGGTGAGAGACGGAGGTTCCAATCACAGGAATGGAAACTAAAGGCATTGCCAGATCAGCTGAAATGGTTAGATTTACCACATTCTCAATCCACCGCACAGAACCAGCCCAGACACCAACCCAGGGAAGATATCTGTTCACCGTGGAACACTGTGCAGACCAGGCCAGTGTCCTGCTCAGTACAAACCAGCAATCTGTCCAGATTCATCCATTGCACTGGTCAATACAATCCAGCAATCTGTCCAGAGTGGAGCACTGCACAGATCAGATCAGGGCATTGAGCTATAATCCCAGACCATATATCTGTCCACCGAGGTGAGAAGTGCAGACCACAGCAGTGCTCTGATCGATAACCCCGTAGTAGATATCTGTCCAACACGCGGAGCTGTGCAGACCACATCAGTGCATTATCTATAAAACTCAACCAGATAGTCTGACCAGCACAGCGACCTGCGCAGTGATCACCCAGGAATTAATCTGTAACCCAGGAGCAGTTACCCTCCCAGCATGTAGGGCTGTGTACACCAAACCAGGGCATTGATCTGTAACCCAGGAGCAGTTACCCTCCCAGCATGTAGGGCTGTGTACACCAAACCAGGGCATTGATCTGCAACCCAGGAGCAGTTACCCTCCCAGCATGTAGGGCTGTGTACCCCTCCCCATTGCATTGCTCAGTAACAGTGTGTGAGATCCCTGCCCAGCCCGGGGAAACTTGCAGCCCGGGCTGGAAGTGACAGGATGTACAGCTCACATCCATTTACAACTCCATATCTCCATTGTGCCCTGACAAGGGGATGCTGTGAGTGTGAACATCACTGCCACAGAGATACAGAGATGGAGGGGGAATCAGTTTAAACAATAACAAATGGGAGGGATATGGGAATTAGACAGAGAGGGGGACACTGAGAGACAGTGTTATGGAAGGATGTGTTCCCAGGTTTCAGAATGCAGAAATGAAAACATTTTAACAGCATCCTGTAACATAAGTGTTTCCAGGAATTGTAGGTGAACATGATATTGGTGGGAGTTCAGATGATGCAGAGTTTTGGATGAGTATTTGTTCTGCAGCTTTGTATCTGGGTGTAGGGTCAACAGAGTCTTTGGCTCATTGAGCTAAATGTAACAATAATTTGTCTCAGTGCCATTTCCATTGACTGTGACGGAGGGATCATCTACACTAGGCCGAACTAGTTTCCTGGTGCTATCTTATCGAACTCACCTCATTAACCACCCACCCCATGGTGTCCCTCTCATTCAATACCAGCCCGATTCTCCCACCCAATATGGCTGGAGGTACTCACCATCGCCCGGGTGTCCCTGGATATTCCATGA
Source organism: Chiloscyllium plagiosum (assembly GCF_037043375.1). NCBI lineage: Eukaryota > Metazoa > Chordata > Chondrichthyes > Orectolobiformes > Hemiscylliidae > Chiloscyllium > Chiloscyllium plagiosum. The sequence continues at coordinate 48,785,787 of NW_028270185.1, forward strand.
TCCATGACATTGGCACCATCTTTAAAAGGCCACTGAGCACACGGTTGAGCTTTCTCTGTTAGGAACTGCCCTGCACAGTTTACCCCGAGCATGGCAGATAAGGGGTAATCATACCACGGTTTGTCGACAGGAGCACGGAGGTCCTGGTGAATGGGCTAGTACAGAGGGGGACCATTCTCTTCCCAGAGTGGGCCACACCACCAGACCCACCGAGCATGGTCTGACCTCACCACCCAGCTCAGTGCAGTATCTGCGGTCTGAAGAAATGTCCAGCAATACAGGGCAAGCATCAATAACCTTCCCTGCTCTGTCAGGATAAGGGTCACCATATTCTCTCTGCTCCCTCACACTCACTGTATATCTGTTATAGCACCGACCCCCGAACAAGGCTCATGGTCCAACACTCTCACTGCCGCATGCTGCAACTTCTCTCTCTCTCTCTCTGTCTCTGTCTGTCTCTTTCTCTCTCTCTCTCTCTCCCTCCACTTTACCCCCCCCCCCACCACCACCACATTAATAACACTGCATGGATACAACAAAGTGGACTGACTCCCTCCAGACACCTCACCATGACCCTGTCCCCCACCTACACCAGCACTAACAGCAGGGCCACCCACTCCCACCCACCCTCTCTCCTCCCTTTCTCCCATCCCAGGAGAAACTACCTGGAATAGGACAGGAAGGGCCTATCCAGGTGGTGGAGTGCCCGATATCCGTGCCCTCCCCCCCTCCCCCTGCCATGTGGGGAGGGCCATGGTATAAGCTGGAGAGGATCGGGACACCTCGTATGGAGATTCTGAAACATCCAGGTCCCACCGACCGAGTAAGGAGCAATGTTCAGTGAAGGTCAATTCTCACTTTAAACCCCCTGGCAGCTCCGTTTCCCCCCGACACAACCTCGAAGCCGTGGCCCTGATGCCATCTCCCTTTTGTGTCGAGCTGGTACAAATGGGATCCCCACGGTCTCGGTGGGCAGGAGGGTGGGCTCACAACACGTACCAGCCCATCGCATACCAGTCACCACCACCTCCCAGGAAGGGAGCACGGAGGCTCCCTTCTACACTTCCCCCTGTAAACAGCTCAGATACTGAAACTAATCTGTGATAGTTACTGCTCTCCCCACCTGTCCTGACATCTTCAACAGTCTGTGCTCATATACACCCAGGACTCTCTGCTCCCGCACCCCCTTTATAATGGCACAGCCTGTTTTAAACTGTCTTTCATTGTCTTTCCTACCAAAGTGTATCACCTCACACTGCTCTGCACTGATCCCCATCTGCCATACACCTGAACACTACACCAATGTGTGACTGTCCTGTTAGAGTTCCACACTGTCCTCCATAGACTGCAGAGTCCTTCCAGGTTCGGTACCATCTACAAACATTGAGATTGTCATAGCGTCACAGTCCCCACGTAACAACTGAAATCCTGCCCCACACACACGAGTGTGAGCAATACTGATATATTCCTATGGGCAGAGTCGACATGCTGTCAATGGAGCAACAGAAGTCCTGACACACACCAGACGGAGCAAATGAAATATTGACAAACCACAGAGCTAGAGAAATCCAGATCGGTCCCACTTATCGATATTCACCAGGGTATAATATGATGAAGTTGAAAGTGTGTACTATACCTTTAAGCGAGGGTGAATGCTGTTCTGAACGGAGAGCTTACAAGCTCCTGTGGTATGAGAGGATGGCAGACCCAGACACAGTATATTGCTGTAGAGCTGGAGTCGGGTAATAAGCAGTTAAGAGGAAGGGGGTCTCAGTGTTGTGAATAGTTGATGTAAAATGTTCACTTTCAGAGTTAAAAAATAAATTGATGTTTTTATTTAAATAGTGGGATTTCGTAGATCTGTCACTCATATTTTAACAGTTTACGAGGCGAATTGAGCACTTCTTTATGTTTCATTTAAGTTACCAGATGAGCTACACGTAGTGCCCTAACCATCCCCGTGTGTGTATCTGTGTGTCTCTGTGTGGGGCAGGTCTGGCAGTCTCTGTGGTGCTTAAAGTGATGCAATTGGCAGAGGGTGAAAACCAACAGGGATTCATTCAGAGAGGGGGAGGGAGAGGGCAGCTGCTCACAGCACCATCCAAACTGATGTCTTATCCATGTACTGATCTAAATGTGCTTTAAACATTGTAACTGTCCCTGATTTCACCACTTCCTCTGGAAGTTCATTCCACACACAAGCCAGATTCTATCTCAAATAATTACCTCTCATGACCTATGTAAATCTTTTTCCTCACACATTAAAATATCCCTCAGTTTTGAATCCCCAACTCGAGGGAAAATACATGAGCCCTTCAGCCTATCTGTCCCCTTCATTATTTTATAAATCTCTGTAAAGTTACCCCTTCATCTCATCCTCTCCAGTGAAAAATGTCCCAGCATACCAAGCCTCTCCTTATAGCTCACTCCCTCCATTCCTAGCAACATCCAGGTTAATCTGTTCTCAACCCTCTCCAGCTTAATAATATCAAGGTCAGTAATATCAAAGTGAACAATCAAGGTGTTTTCGAAGGGTAGGGGAGACCAAAACTAGAGGACATAGGTTTAAGGTGAGAGGGGAAACATTTAAAAGTGACCTAAGGGGCATATTTTTCACCCAGAGGGTGGTGTGCCTATGGAATGAGCGGGCAGGGTGACCAGACTGGACACAGTATTCCAGAAGGGACCTCACCAATGTCCTGTACAACCACAACATGACGTCCCAATTCTGATACTCAAAGGTCTGTCCTATCAAGACAAGTGTGTTAAACGCCTTCTTAACCACACTATCGGTATGAGATGCAAATTTTAAAGAATTATACCTGACGGCCTAGGTTTCTAGGCCCTACTTTTAATTGTATAGATTCTGCTCTTGTTTGATCTACCAAATCCAATACCTCTCATTAATCCAAACTAAACTCCATCAGCCACCCGTCAGTCCAGTGTGTGATATTATTGCCACCTCACCCAACCCCTTCAGTTTTAAAATGCCCATCCCCCTCCAGGAGGCCTGCACACTCCGGCCTTGATTTTCACAAAGACCCCGAGCTTGAGTTGCCTTGTGTGGATAGGGGGAGGTGGGACAGATTGAAGACACAGTCAGTGAGGAGAGGCTGGACAGTAATAACTGGCCTGGTATCATTTCATTGTTTTAGGAAGAAGGCAGTCGCACGTTAGAGTTGGTTAAGAGTGATCGGTGTTTTGGGACCAGAAATTAAGCTCTTCCTTCGTCTCTGGTGTTCAGTAATAAATATCTATTTGAGACCCTTCATTGGGCAGAATGTGTCTGCAAGATGTCTTTCCCTAATATTGCAGACTACAGATAATAGCGATTAAAGATGGTCATAGTTAATTTCGATGGCACAGCACGTGGACTCAACATCCTACAATTGAGACAAATATCTTGCATTTGATTAATAATACAAATTGTTTTATGTAATTCAGTAATGGTAACCTGATTATAATAAATCCACACCGAGCAGAAAGTGGGCTCTAAAATATGACTCAAATTCTGGGTATGGTAGTGTGCTGGGTAGTGTCCCTGCCTCTGAGCTAGATCTCTGGATTTGATTCCAATTCCTGAACTTGTGTGGTAGTGCTCCAAGCTCTGGACTAGAAGGTCTGGTTTCAAGTCATACCTGTTGCAGAGGTATGTTACAGCATGTGAGAACGGGCTGATGAACAACCACACAGGAGAATAATGGTACAGCTTTATGGGAATTGCTGAGTGAGTCTAGTGTCCCTACCTCCGGGCACAAAGGTCTCGGTGTAAATCCCACAGAAGTGTGTCAGGATACACATGAACAAACTGAATAAAATGGATTTAGAATTGTGACTTGATGGAGAAGGAAGAGGTGTCAGTATTGAATTTCAGACTTTAGGCCCAGGATGACTGAAAGTACAGCCATTCATGTTGATTGGGGCCATATTTCACAGCAGTAACGGTTTATAATAGCCGAACGGTTATGGATAGGGTGAGTAGTCAGGGGTTTTTCCCCAGGTTGGGGCGTCCATTACGAGAGGGCATTGGTGGAAAGTGAGAGGGGAAAGGTTTTGATGAGGCCGAAAGGACACATTTTCACACAGAGGGTGGTGTGCGTATGAAATGAGCTGCCAGAGGAAGTGGTGGAGGCCGGTGCAACTACAGCATGTAAAAGGAGCTTTTCCAGCAATTTCTGTATTTGTTTAAAAAAGCGTTCATTTTAACACAGGTATTCTGAATAAATTAAACATTTTATTTTTTAATGACGCAGGGACATGTAAACATATTTCAAATTGACCGAGACCATTTTCTGCTAAGGGTATGGCTCTGTGTATGTATGACAGCAGCAATGGTGCACCGACATGGAACAGGGAATGTGATGGGGACATAGTTTGGACAATGTACAAGGGGACCTGACATGGTCTAGTTTGGGAGAGGATGGCATTACTGTGTGATTCAGCTCAGAGAGGGAGACAATGTAATCAGCCTGAGAAGGAACGGCCTCTTGCACTCTCACTCCTTTAATGTTCCTCATCACAGCAATGTGTGCGATCTAAAAAAAGAAACTCTAAAGTCATCGTTACCATTCTTAATTGAATGGAATCCCTGCAGTGTGGAAACAGGCCTTTCGGGCCAACAAGTCCATATCCACCTTCCCAATCCATTTCCCTATGTTTACCTCTGACGAATATACGTAACACTACAGATAATTTAGCATGACCAATCCACCGAAAAAACACAGTTTGAGCTGTGGTAGGAAACTGGATCACCCATTAGAAGCTCACACAGACAAGGGGCGAATGTGCAAACTCCACACAGACAGTCACCCAAGGCTGGAATCAAACCAAATTCCCTGGTGCTGTGAGGCAGCAGTGCTAACTACCGTGCTACCCTTTGGGTGATCCCTAACCAGAATTCACTGGAATCTCCTCACAGTCTAAAGCAAAGGGAATTCAGCCAAATCCAACTCTCCCAGGATGTTGGTGAGGCCACTTTAAGAATACTGTGTACAACTCGGTTGTCTGCAGAAAAAATTTATACAGATGACCCAGGACTGGAGGTTTGAGCTTCGGGGAGAGGTTGATTAGGTTGAGGTGTTTCCCCCTGGAGTGTAAGAGGCTGAGGGGTGACATTATAGAGGTGTATAAAATCATCAGGGGCATGGATATTCTGAATAGCCACGTTCTGATCCCAGTATAGGGGAGTCCAGAACAAGAGAGCATAGGGTGAAGGCGAGAGGGCGAATGATTTAGAAAGGACCTGAAGATAAATGTTTCACACAGAGAGTGTTGTGTGTACAGAAATTGCTGTCAGAGGAAGTGGTCACGTTGGGTACAACCACAGGAAGGATATTGACCAAATGCTGGCAAATGGGACTAAATCAGATTTGATATCTGACCGGAGTGAACAGATGGACTAACGGGTCTGTATCCGTTCTGCAGGACTCTCTGATTCTATAAGTAGAATGATGAAAAATTATTAAAGGACCTTTCAAGTGTGAAATCTCTTCACTAGAAGTTTTTATTGTGCCTCGATGTTCACATGGACTGAAAACTGCGTTAGTTAAATATTTGACAGGGAAGTGAGTCACGGATTTTGGGATACAGTCAGGAAAGTGGGGCTGAGTCCACAACCTGATCAGCCACAATCTTACTGCCTGGTGGAGAAGGCTCAAAGTATCTAATGGCCCACTCCTGCTCCTCAGTCCCATGTACCTGTGTTCCATTCAGCCCCTCATACCTGCTAGACAGGAGCGGTTCGAGGCTACTTATATCTAGAACCTGATGCATAGAAACAGAGGAGACCATTCAGCCCTTCAAGACAGTCCCACACGCTTTGAGATGATTTGGGAAATGTAATTGGAAAACCCAGGCTGGGTATGAAAGAGGCCCCTCATCTCGCTTCTCAAAATTACCCCTCTCTGCAACTTGTGCTTCATTTGTTGGTCATATTGTAGACCCAAATTCACTGAGAATACAGACAACTTACCTCACCCACAGATGATTCACAATATCCTCTGGTCTCCCTGGCTGCAATATTCAGTAATTGCACATTCATGAAAATAACACACACTAACGTTCCAATAACAGAATGTGAGTACATTAGAAACAGGGGCAGGTCGTTCACTCCCCAAGCCTGCCTTGTCCTTCCCTAAGGTCATAGCTGATATGCTCTTGGTCTCAAATCCTCTTTCATTCCCAATTCTTCATAGCCCTCAATTCTCTGACAGGTCAATATCCTTCGACCTTGTCTTGAAATACTTTCAGTCATCAAGCTCCCCGAACAGTGTTGAGAACAGACATCCTGACATTCAATACCACCTGTTTGAAGAAAGCACTCGCTGCTCCTATATCATGGCTTCTTGATATGAACAAAAGAGGCTGACACAAGGGTTCAGACAAAAATGACTGGCCCTGATATCAAGGCAGTGGTTGACGTCTGCTGACATCAAGGAGCTAAACAAAACTGGACTTAATGGGAATCAGAGTAAACTCTCCAGTGTTTTGGGTCAAACATGGCACAAAGGAAGATGTTCATCATCTCAGTCATGTGGTCAGCTCTGTGGGAGATCCTCAGGGTAGCTTCCTCTTCACAAACATCTTCAGCTTCTTCATCAATGTCTCCCCGCCCCCACCCGCCCCACCATAAGATCAGAATATGGGGATGGTCACTGAAGATTCCACAATGTTCAGAGCGTTTTGTCCCTCGTCAGCTCCTGAACTGGTCTCTGTCCATGTGCAGCAAGACCCAGACACCACTCAGGTTTGTTCCAGTAAAGTTTCTGTAACATTCATCTACCAGCACTGCCTGACACTGCACATTGCCACGGTAAAACAAGAGTTCATTCAGCAGCTCACTCTGGTTTCACAGGAATATGAGGAAGTCATTCAGACCATTGACAGTATTGGAGAAGAACAGGGACAGCCCATTCAGTGCCTCCCGCATATAACTCAGGAAGAGAAGGAGTCTAGTGTGATGGACCATGCCAGAGCCCCTCAAAAATATTTGAGGGCGGTAACCTAGACTCTAATATTTCCATATTTTAAATGAAATGTAAACTGTCTGTTCCAGATGCAATGTGACTGGTCAAACTACTCGTTGTGAAGCAAAACACCATTTATTTAAACACGGAAGATCAAATGAAACCAAGGAAAGGGAAATTTAGAATAACTTAATTCTATTGGCCAAGTTAACAGAATAATAGATCGGTGAGCTATTACTAATGAACTGTCCCAATACAGGAAAATCGCATAACCACAGCCCTTGGCAAAAAGGAATATTCAGACACAGAATGTCACAAATATTTCTCCAATCCAGGAATTAAAAACAGCAGCAAGAGAAAATTCAGAGAGTGTAGCAGCCAGGAGATAGTCACTGAAGCTTCCAACTCTGTGGAGACCCCAATAGTTTCTGTTATTACTGAGAAAGCAAAACCCAGAGATCCTAATCTGTGAGAGCTGGCCACACCCATTCAGTCTTTATTAAAATAAACACAAGGCTTCCCTAGCTGTTTACTCAAGTGGTCTTAACTAGCCAGCTTGGTAACGATCATTCAATCTCTCTCTTAAAAGAAACCAGGACAAAATAACCTCTTAAAGCGGCAACATCATCACACTTGTCAGCACATCGAGCTGTCAAACAGGAACCAGGGGTAACCCAGTCAGGTTCTTGGCCCTGTCCAAACAGACGATGAAGAAGCCATTCAATCCCTTGAGTCACTTACATAGGAACAGCAGGAGGCCATTCCCACCTCAATGCACTTACACGGGGACAGAATGAGATAATTGATGCTGATCCTGATGAATGGCTTATGCCCAAAACGTCGACTCTCCTGCTGCGCCTTTCCAGAAAACCACTGTCTACTCTGATCTCCAGCACCCACAGTCCTCACTATCTCCTAATGATGCTCTAGAATGATGACCAAGTGGAGCAGAGGCTGCACAGACAGATTGCTCCACGTTGTTCCTCGTGGCGCCATCGCTCATGATATACACTTAACGTGGTTTTCTAGTGGTGAGGAGGGAAGCCATATGTCTTGTGTGAAGTCTCAAAAAGGTATCTTTCATCTCCGAGAAGACAGCCTGGTGTTTCTATGTAGGGTGGAAGCTGGTGGGAATGGCTACCTGTTTCAGATGGAATGTATTGTGGCTGCTGTTAGGGATTGTGAGCAACATGACGTTCAGTACAGGTTCACACACCGACTGCACAATAACGTGGGAAGAGATAAGTAAGACATATAAAGTATAAGAAAAGTCACGTTAGACTGATTAATGGACTCTCTAAGTTCAAATAATGATGGTATTACTCATGTTGATCTTGTCTAGTGCACGTCCTGTTCAGTGTAACCTGAACGCCTTATTCTGTCCAAGCCTATTTCCACCGTACGATCTGCCAGTTCATCCTTACGATGACCTGCCTCCACTGCTCATAAATAAAGTTTTTCCCTGTACTGAGGTACACGTGACAATAAATCAAACCAATCAATCCTGGGAAAAGTATGGAATTTCTCACCCTATCAATGTCTCTTTTGAAAATAAGTGATCACTGCCACTCCTCGTGTTTCAGCATCACCATTTCTTCATCTCTCACAGCTCTACTGATTAAACACTCAGCTTCTTCACTCTATCCTCATATTACCATCACCCGTATCTTTGGTAAGGCGATAATTTCTTACAAAGGAGATCAAATCTGCACAGAGTGCCCCAAATGATCTCTCAGCAAGGCTGTACAATAGCAGGAAGATGGCTTTACTTATGTATTCGAATCATTTTACAATGAAGGACAGCATACCATTATCTGTACCCATTACTTACACAGGGTTTGATTCGGAGCAGTCAGCATAGACTTGTGAGTGGGAGATCATGCTTCCTAAATTTGTTAGAGTTCTTTGATAAAGTGACCATGAAAGTTGACGAAGGCAGAGCAGCAGCCATAGTCTCTATGGATTTCAGTAAGACCTTTGATAAGTTTCCACATGGTAGGCTGTTCAGGAAGGTTACATCACATGGAATGCTGGGAGGACTGACCAATTGGATACACAGTTGGCTTGATGGTAGAAAGCAGAGTGTTTAGTGGAAGGATGCTTGTCAGACTGGAGTCTGGGTCCATTGCTGTTTGTTATCTATGACTTGGTTGAGAATGTACAAGATATGATTCGTAAGTTTGCAGATGACATTAAAGTGAGTGGGAACATGTTCAATGAGGAAAATTATCTGAAATTGCAGCAGGACCGTAATCAGGTGGGGAAGTGGGCCGAGAAATTGCAAATGGAATTGAATATAGAAGTGTGAGGTCTTGCATTATGGAAAATCAAATCAAGGTAAGAGTTTCACGGTGACTGAGAGGGCCTAAAGGGTTGTAGTGGGCAGAGAGACCTTGCTTTTCAGGTGCACTGTTCTCTCAGAGTGGAGTCACATGTAGAGAGGGCAGTGAAGAAGGCTGTTAGCACACTGGCCTTCATCAGGCAGGATATTGAGTATAGAGTTGGGAATTTATGTTGCAGTTACACAGGACTTTGGTAAGGCCGCACTTGGAGTATTGTGTTCAGTTTTGTCACCTTGTTATAGGGAGGATGTTATTAAACTAGAAAGAGTGCAGAAGAAATTCACAAAGACGTTGCCAGGACCCGATGGTCTGAGTTATAGGGAGATGTTGGACAAGCTAGGACATTTTCCTTAGCGTGTAAGAAAATGAGGGTGTCCTAATAGAGCTATATAAGATCACCAGGGATATGAATAGGGTCAATGCTCTCAGTCTTCTTCCAAGGTGTAGAGAATCGAGGACTGGATGGGATCAGTTTAAGGTTAAAGTGGAAGGAATAAAAGGGACCCTGGGGGGTCACTTCTTTACCCAGAGATGGTACGTGGTTGAGCTGCCAGCAGATGGGGCTGAGGGGGTACATTAACAATATTTCAAAAGCATTTGTATAAATATGTGGATAGGAAAGGACTGGAAGGATATGGACCAACTGCAGGGAAATGGGGTGAGTGTGGGTGGACATTTACAAAGTAGAGTTGAACCCCTCTGTTAATTAAAGCCAAACACCGAGAAAAGCTCGTAATCTTTTAAAATATGAGCAACACAGATCTCCTACATTCCACTACTTTAACAAAAAATAACAAATTAATTTCTTATTTTTAATAATGAATACTAAACAACAACATTTCTCAAATACATGCCCCTTTTTTCTTAGCTACTTAATATCTGACTCCAACTCTGTAAAAATATGCTGTTCCAACAACCCACATATTAAACATTACAATCTCATGACCACACAGAATCCATCTTCCCCGCTGTGTTCACTCTTCCAGCTGCTGATCTCCCTGGGTCATGTTTTATATATATATATATATATATATATTGCAAGTAGCTTTTAAATGGACATGTATATTTGATAGAAAGTGTTTGAGATGGCCAGTTAACACTCCTGCTCTACAGCAGTTACACTGCTGTTGGATGGCAGTGGCTCTCCCTCTAGTGTTCAAAATACTCCCCATGATACAATAATTCTCATAATTTGATTGCTTTCCAGGTGTCCAAACAATAATATTCAAATTCCGTTGGCTTCTGGTATCCTGAGCGTTATTTAAACTCTTTGGTTTTATTTGAATTGTTGTCAATACAGAAACCAAAACTCAGGTATCCATTTCCCAGCTAATGGTGACATGTGGAACAGAGTGACCTTTAGCTGGCATCTGTGGCTGTACTTTCTATTCAGCAAAACCCGTTCTGTCTGAAAGTGACGGGACATGCCTTCGGCATCATAAGACCTCCATGCTTCAGAAAAAAAAACATGAACCAGCAGAATGAAAAAATGGTTTCATTTGTTTTCCTATAATTCTTAATCCCATTATTATTATGAATTCCAAAAGTATTAATCTCAGCCATAACATACATATTAATTCTGCACACATATATGACACTGCAATAAGTCAAATCTTATCGAAACTTTTTCCTTTAAATCTGGGATAACACATCTGCTATCACATTTTAGGACCCACTGCATGTACGTTTTGTAAGGTTAAAGTCGGTATATAAGACTCCAATGAAATAGTCACATATTCTCTTCTTTAAACATTAAAAAAAATTCGAGAGGGTTGTCGTTGTCCACAACCATCTCTGACAATTTGTTTGTCATATAAACATCAAAATATTGAGGTAAAAGCAATGACTGCAGATGCTGGAAACCAGATTCTGGATTAGTGGTGCTGGAAGAGCACAGCAATTCAGGCAGCATCCGAGGACAGGCAAAATCCTCGAACTGCCTGAATTGCTGTGCTCTTCCAGCACCACTAATCCAAACATCAAAATATTGTCAGTCCGGTGCGAAACTTAATCATTCTTTTACAATAAGGGAGATTTTGTATTTTTTTCTGATGGATATTGTTTTTTTTTCGACAAGTAGCTAATTGGCCATTCAATTCCAACATCATCTTGCTGTATCAATACTTCTCCGACACCTACACCCCTAGCATCAAATACAATTTTCAAATTTTTCAAAATATTAGGTGCAGCTAAAACTGGTGCGATGATTAATCCGGCTTTAAAATTCTCTAATGCCTCCTGGCAATGTTCTGTCGACCACAATTCTGTGATCTTCTTTAATAAATCTATCGGGGTGCCAAATTTACTGCTGAAGTTTGCAACAAACTGCCGATAGAATCCACTCAGTTCCAAAAACCGAAGCACCTCTTTCTTCGAGGATGGTCGTGGAAATTCCTCAAAGCCGTTCGTCTTTGTGTTCCGTGGGGTCAACCTTCCATGTCCAATGTAATGTCCCAAGAACATCACTTCTACCTTCGCGAATTCTGTTTTCTTTAAGTTTATTACCAAGTTTGCTTCTTGCAATCATTCAACATGCTCTGCCAACTGTAACATGTGAGCTTTCACTCACTTGCTAAAGATCACTACATCATACAGATACACTGCACAATTTATTCAGCTGGCCAGAACTCTGTTCCTCAGTCTTCAATGTATCTGGAGCATTATTCATTCATATGACATTCTCTAGCATTTTTTGTCATATCCAGTACCTTTACCAGATAGTTTAACTGACTCAACATTTTTTTAATTGGAAAGGGGCCACTAAACCTGGCTTTGAAGGGATTTCCTACCACTGCTGGCAATACTAATGTGTCATCCCACGGGAAATCGTCAAAGTTTCAGCGTTTTTATCTGTCACCAGCTTCATTCCATGCTGTGCCCTCTTCAGGTGTTGTTTAGCTAACTCACCTACCCCATCTAATTTCTCCCTTACCTCAGATACATCATCCAAGTGTGAGATCTCCGACTTCGGTCCTGTCAATTTAAATTTAATTAATTTCAACGGACCTCTCACTTCATATATGAATATTAACTCAAAGGATGTAAAGTGAGCAGATTTATTTGGGGCATCTCCAATGGCAAACAATATAATGAGACGCCTTGATTCCAATCATTTGGGTAATTCTGACAGTCCGCTGTTAATATTGTCTTCAGCTTCTGATGCCAACTTTCCAAGTCCTCCTGGGATTCGTGATGGGATGCACTTGATTTAAACTGCTGCGTGCCGAGGCTATCCATGACGTCCTTAAACAGCTGAGCGGTAAAATGAGACCCTTCGTCTGTCTGAATCACACTGCGTAGCTCACAGTGAGTAAAGGTACCAACAACTCCTCTACCTCCCATAATGGAATTATCCATGGAAATCTGGTAGATGCATCCATTATGATCAGCAAATAGTGGTTTCCACTTTTACTTTAGAAAGGGGAGCTCCACAATTAATCATAAGCCGCGTGAAAGGTTCTAAAAATACAGGAATTGGCAAGAAAGATTCTCGTTTTATTACTACCTGTTACTTACCTACCTCTTTCAGTCTCTCTCTTTATCTTCTAACTGCAATTCCCCCACTTGGAATTTAAGTTTTTTTTCCAACTCGACTGCAGTTTCCTGCTTTTCTGATACACCAAAGTGCTTGACCAACTCCATTCTGGTGACAGCTTTCCTTTTGTCCCTGGTGAAACCCAATTCTAATCTACATGTTAATTCTAAAAGTATGCCCTTCCTTTGTCTTTCTAAACTTTGTCGGCAAACTTGTGAATCGTCTTCAAATCTCAGAACCTCTTTAGTAATGTTAAAATGCATTTCTTTTAATTTAACCAACCACAAGGAAGCAAAATTAAATGAATTTTGTCACCTGTTTTATTTGAAGATCTAGGTCACTAACTGCCAAGTGATGGAATCTGCTGGGACCTTTTGTATCCCAAATCTGTCCAAATCCCATACGACAAGCCCTCAAACCGTTATGACGTTGATGTCTAACCCCTCTGTTAATTAAGACCACCCACCCAGAAAAGCTCACCTCGCCTCATAATCTGTTAAAAGCTGAATGACAGAGAAGTCCCAAATCCCACTATTAAGAGAAAGATAGCCATTTATAAGTATGTAAGTGAGCTCGCTGAGTTTGAAGGTCTGTTTTCAGATGTTTCGTCACCATGACTAGGTAACATCATCAGGGAGATTCTCTGGTGACGCACTGTTGGTATGTCCTGTCTTTCTATTTATAGGTCTTGGTTTCTTAAGGCGCATGATGTTATTTCCTGTTTTTTTCAAGGGAAGGTAGATAGGATCTAAATTGATGTGTTTATTGATGTACGTCTGGCTAGAATGTCATGCCTCTCAGAAGTTTCGTGCGTGGCTTTGTCCTAGGAAGTGTGTGTTGTCACAGTCAATGTGGTGTCCTTCTTTGTGATAGTAGGTCATGTCTTTTGATGGCCAGTTGGTGTTCATATGTCCTGCTAGCACAACAACAGGACCGTTTGAAATGGTGGAAAAATGATTTTATATACACTGTTTAATCAGTGTGTGTTCAGATAAATAAAAGTTTTCATATGTGTACAAAACATTCTGAATGAGCAACAGAGACACAGTTAACGAAAAATGATGCACATGATGTACAAAATTTATAATGCATTAAAACATTATTTGATCCTCATCTGAAGTGATACCTTCCCTTTCTCTCAACTTTCCCCCTTTTCTGATATTCCCAACTCTAGTCTCATTCTTATCAGGATGTGTGTTATAAATTCTTGCTTCTCGTGTCCCAACTTATTTTAGTTAATCCCCTTTCTTCCGGGAATTCAATATATTGGCCAGCTGGGTTCTTTCCAAAGTTCGTGTCTGTCATATTATTGGAAAGAAAAGTTCTGGCATCAGACCCAGCATTTGAACATATTGTATGTGCACTGTACAAAGGAACACAGCCCACAGGAATTGCCAAACATTGAGGGACAAGGCAGCCACGAGTGATAAGGCCTCAGACCAAAAGAAGAAACATACAACGTCGTGAAGATGATTGGGAATCCAGAGAATTGAATCGCTCTGAAACTACATAAGGCTTGCATCACTGACACTACAGAGTGAAGAGTGAGGTTTTGGTCAGAAGTCTTTGACAAGGAGGTTGAGTGAAGTGATTGCGCCACAGTTGAAGAGGATGAAGACATGACTGCCCAGCTGGTTCAGTGCGCTAAGTGCTTGATGTGGGAGGTCAACGACTCTGGTCTGTCTGGCTCGTATAAGTGTGGAAAGTGGGTGCACGTTCAGCTACTGACCGAGCATGTTGCAGCACTGATGAAAGAACTCGAGGACCTTAGGCTCATCCGAGAGAACGATATCTTTCTGGGCAAGACCTTCAGTGAGGTTATTACACCGACCATACCAGCAGAGAGCAGAAGAGAGCAGTCGATGTGGAAGGCAGAGAGGAGACAGGTGCAAGAGACTCCGGGGAAAGTACTAGTCAGGAACAAGTTGAATCTTTTGGAAACAGTAGAGACAGATGACACTGTCAGTCCGCCAGGCGGCCAGGTCTGTCAATCAAAAGTTGGCGATGAGACAGAGCGGTAGAGTCGGACATTGTACAGAGCCGTGGTCATAGGGGACTCCACAGTGAGAGGAACTGACGGGGCTTTGTGGCAGCAGGCGGGACTTAAGGATGGTGCGTTGCTTTCCTGGTGCCAGGGTTAAAGACATCACAGACAGAGTGCAGGAAATCCTCAAGGACAAAGGTGAAGAGCCAAAGGTGGTGGTACATGTCGGCACAAATGATGTTGGGAAGAAGAGGAGGAACATACTACAGCGGGACATCGGAGAACTCGGAAGAAGGCTGAAAAGCAGAATGTCCAGGGTGGTTATCTCCGGTTTGTTTCCAGTTCCTCAATCTAATGAGGCCAGAAACAGTAAGATAATGTACTTGAACGTGTGACTGGGAACTGCTGCAGGAAGCAAGGATTTAAATTCTTGGATCACTGGGGTATGTTTTGTGGTAAGCATAAATTATACAAGAGTGACGGTTTGCACCTTAATAGGTTGGAGACCAGCATTTTGACAGGCAGGTTTGCTACTGCCACACAGCTGCGTTTAAACTAAGTGGGGAGAGGGGAGGGTGGAGGGAACAAACTGGATGTTTAAGAAGGAAATTGAAGGGAAAGTTAGAACAAGGGAAGTCAAGAAAGACAGCTGTATCAATGAAGCAGAAAACGCAAAAAGGGATCATACTGTAAGGTTCCGTGAAATAGGAGTTGATGAGAAGAGTGAGGGCAGTAACAAATTTTTAAAAATACTTTAAATATGAATGCACGAAGTATGATAAATAAGATGGATGAGCTTGAGGCTCTTTTGAAAATTGGCAGATACCATATTCTAGTGATAACTGAGACGTGGCTTCAAGTGGACAGTGCTTGCAAAATGAATATTCAAGGCTACACGTGCTTTCCTAAGGACAGACTGACGGGCAGAGGGGGTGGGATGGTCCTGTTGGCAAGAGGTGAGATTCAGTCCCTTGTGTGGGTGGAACCTAGAGTCAAGGGATGTAGAGTCAGTGTGGATAGAGCTGAGAAATTCTAAGCGTAAAAGACCCTCTTAGGAGTTATCTACAGGCCCCCAAACAGTAGTCTGGATGTCGGATATAAGTGAAATCAGGAGCTGAAATTGGCCTGTCGCAAACATGTCACTACAGTTGTTATGGGGGATTTTAACATGCAGTTAGACCGGGAGAATCAGGATTTTATTGGACCCAAAGAAAGAGACTTTGTGGAGTGCCTCAGAGATGGATTCTTAGAACAGCTGGTGCTGGAGCCGACCAGGGAGAAGGCAATTCTGGATCTGGTATTATGCAACGAACCGGAATTGATCAGGAACTTCGAAGTGAAGGAGCCATTGGGAAGTAGTGACCATCATCCAATAAGTTTCAACCTGCAATTTGAGAGGGAGAGAGTACAATCGGAAGTGACAATATTTCTGTTGAATAAAGGGAATTATGGAGCTATGAGGGTGGAGCTGACCAAAGTTCAATGGTGCAATACCTTAGCATGGATGACAGTGGAAGAACAATGGCAGATACGTCAGTGTATAATGGAGAAGATGTTGGATCAGTTCATTCCAAAAAGGAAGAAAGATCCTAGGAGGAGTCATGGGTGGCCGTGGCTGACGAGGGAAGTTAAGAAACATATAAAGTTAAAACAGAAAAAGTGTAACTCGGCAAAGATAAGTGGGAAAACTGAGGACTCGGAAGCTTTTAAAGAACAACAGAGGATTACTAAAAAGGAAATATGCGAGAAAAAAAACGAGGAACGAAGTTAACTGGCCAAAAATATAAAGGGGGATAGTAAAAGCTTTTTTAGGTATGTGAAAGGCAAAAATCAAAATGGTTAAGACTAAAATTTGGCCATTGAAGACAGAAACAGGGGAATACATTACGGGGAACAAAGAAATGGCAGAAGAATTGAATTGGTACTTTGGAGCTGTGTTCACTGGGGAAGACACAAACAATCCCTGAGGTAACAGTGGCGGAAGGACCTGAACTGAAGGGAATTTATATTTGCCAGGAATTGGTGTTGGAGAGACTGTTAGATCTGAAGGTTGATAAGTCCCCGGGGCCTGATGGTCTAGAACCCCGGTACTGAAGGATGTGGCTCGGGAAATCGTGGATACGTTGGTAATTGTTTTCCAGAGTTCGATAGATTAGGGATCAGTTTGTGAGGTTTGAAGGTTGACAAATGTTGGACCACTTTTTAAGAAAGGTGGGAGAGAGAAAGCAGGAAATTATAAACCAGTCAGTCTGACATCAGTGGTGGGAAAGATGCTGGAGTCGATTATAAAGGATGAAATTACGACACATCTGTATAGTAGTAACAGGATAGGTAGGAGTCAGTATAGATTTATGAAGGGGACATCATGCTTGACTAATCTTCTGGATTTTTTTGAGGATGTAACTCTGAAGATGGACATGGGAGATCCAGTAGATGTAGTGTACCTGGACTTTCAGAAAGCTTTTGATGAACTCCCACATTAGGAGGTTAGTGAGAAAAAATAGGGCGCATGGTATTGGGGGCAAAGTACTAACTTGGACTGAAAGTTGGTTGGCTGAAGGAAACCAAGAGTAGTGATAAACAGCTCTGTTTTGGAATGGCAGGCAGTGACCAGTGGGTATCGCAGGGATCAGTGCTGGGACCGCAGCGGTTTACAAGATATATTAATGATATAGAAGATAGTATTAGTAATAACATTAGCAAATTTGCTGATGATACCAAGCTGGGTGGCAGGATGAAATGGGAGGAGGATGTTAGGAGATTACAGGGTGACCTGAGCAGGTTAGTTGAGTGGGCAGATGCATGGCAGATGCAGTTTAATTTGAATAAATGTATGGTTATCCACTTTGGTGGCAAGAACAGGAAGGCAGATTACCTACCAAAATGAAATCAACTTAGGTAAAGGGGCAGTACAGAGAGACCTGGGTGTTCTTGTACACCAATCAATGAAGGTAAGCATGCTGGTACAGCAGGTAGTGAAGAAGGCTAATAGCATACTGGCTTTCATAACAAGAGGTATTGAGTATAAAAGCAAAGAGGTTCTTCTGCAGCTGTACAGGGCCCTGGTGAGACTACACCTGGAGTACCGTGTGCAGTTCTGGTCTCCAAATTTGAGGAAAGACATTCTGGCTATTGAGGGAGTGCAGCGTAGGTTCACAAGGTCAATTCCTGGAAGGTGGGACTACCTTACGCTGAAAGACTGGAGCGACTGGGCTTGTATACCCTTGACTTTAGAAGACTGAGAGGGGATCTGATTGAGACATGTAAGATTTGAAAGGATTGGACACTCTGGAGGCAGGACACAGCTGAAAAATATGGGGTAGACCATTTAGGACAGAGATGAGGAGAAACGTCTTCACCCAGAGAGTGGTGGCTGTGTGAAATGCTTTGCCCCAGAGGGCAGTGGCGGCCCAGTCTCCAGATTCATTTAAGAACGAGTTGGATAGAGTTCTTAGGGATAGTGGAATCAAGGGTTATGGAAATAAGGCAGGAACAGGATACTGATTAAGGATGATCAGCCATGATCATTTTAAATGGTGGTGCAGGCTCGAAGGGCAGAATGACCTACTCCTGCACCTATGGTCTATTGTCTACAGAGATCTTAATCATGGTCAGAGAGAGAAACAGAGGAAACACATTCACTTTCAACACAGAAGATGGCATTTCTCAAGGAAAAAGATTCAGCTGAATTAAACATTTGAATTAAACATTTAAATTAAGATCATTTAAATGTTTTTGTGGAATGTGTCAGATTGGAAGCAAGACCCGGGGAGACAGATCCTCAGCAGAATGAGAGTTTGAAAATGGAAGTATTTCCACAAAAGAAACAAGGTTAGATCACTGAGTGCAGGGCTGATGAGTGAATGGGTCTCAGTGAGAATTGGGGAACAGACAGCAGAATTGCATTGCAGATATTGCAGCTCGAAACTGCGTATTTATGTAGTGCTGTAGACCACAGCAGCAGGAGAGGCAGAACAGCATTCAACCACAACCTGTAACTTTTTGCCAGGATGACACCTCAGTCTGTCATTACCATCAATACCATCTATGGCTCAGTGACGAGTGTGGGTGAACATGTCAGAGTCAGAATCACATGAGCTTTAACCTGATGCTAACTCATTAAAGCTATGGGACTTGACCAACAGATCTGAACGAAGCTCTGCAGTTCTGCCACAGTCAGTCATAAATTGTGATGGACGATTAAACAAATGACTGGAGGCGAGGGCTCCACAAACATCCCCATCCTAAATAATAGAACAACCTGCACATCAGTGTAAAAGAGAAGGATGTTTTATCTGCACCATCCTCTGCCAGAAGTGTTGAGTCGATGATACACCTCACCCTCATCATGATGCCAACAAAATCACAGATGGCAGTCTTCAGCCAATCTGATTCGCTGCCCGTGACATGAAGAAACAGCTGAACACAGTAGATACGACACAGACAATGGGCCCTGACCCCATTCCTGCAATAGGACTGAAGACTTGTGCTGCACAACAAGCCGTGTCCCTGGGGAAACTGTTTCATTCCAGCTCCAAAACTGACATCTCCCTGGCAATGTGGAAAATTATTCAGCTGTGTCCTGTCCACTAAGACGGGAAATATTACAAACTGACCAATTACTACCCCCTCAGTCCCATCATAACAGCCAAATTGGTGGGAGTTCTTTTTGACAGAGATGTCAAGCAGCACAGAAGTAACCCGTTCAGTGTGGTTTCCGATAGATCCCCATGTGGAGATGGTGCTGTGGAAATGTCACTGGATTATTAATCCAGACCAGGCTAATACTCTGGCAGCGGGTGGAAGTTAAAAGTAATTAATAAAATATCGAGATCTAAAATCTGGTGTCAGTAACAGTGACCTTGAAGCCAATATGGATTGTAAACAGAATTTCCTTCTCCAATGTACTTTTAGAAAGCGAATCTCCCGTGATTGTCTGGGCTGGCCTAAAACTGTCTCCAAAGAGCCTGACGTGTGATAAACATTTCAATGGTCTCTGAAACGGTCAATCAAGGCACTCATTTGTATCTAACTTCTCCGAGGTCTGAAAGGGTGAAACCGGACAGAACACCCGCCCTCAAGAATCAATGTCGGAAAATGCAGTGGCAGCACTGTCCTGTCGACCCTGCAGAAACCTCATTCCTAACATCTGAGAGCTTGTGACAACATTTACCGAGCTTTCCCACAGACTGCACAGAAACATCGGGAAAAGACTAGATCATACAACACTTTGAGCCTCCCCATTCTAGTTCATGAAAAAAATCTCCGCAGTGCACTTACCCCACACGATGTACATATCCGTTAATGTGAGTAACCTTGGGAAGCTATAAAATAGGCGGTGCAATAGTACGTTTGGTCCATCGAGTTTGCAACCCATTCAATGAAATGATTGTTGGTCCTTCATTTCCACACCGTACTCCTGCTCTCCCACCATCCCTTAACTGTCTCTAAATCCTTATTTATAATCAGTGTCTTGGTTTCCAGGTGCGAGTGAATTCCCCAGGTTCCCCAGAGAGTGAGTACAGGCATTTATTCCTATCTCAATGCAGAGTGACCTGCCTGTACCAGCCAGGGGAATTATCATCCGTGCTTCCAATCTGTCTCACCCTGTCAGAGTTTTGTATATTTCACTGATTTCTCCACTCATTTTCCCAAACCCCATGGAATACTGGCTCAGTCACCACAAAATCTGCTCCCACAACAAGCTCGCCATCCCAGATACCAGTCTGGTCATTCTGCACTGCTCTCTGTCAATGTCACGTTTGTCCTTTATTAGGTATGGAGATGAGAACTGTCCACAATACTGCACAATGTTTGTGATGATGTCTCCCCAAGGCCCTGTACAGCTACAGTAAGACACCCTTTCTCCTGGACTCACATCCCCCTGAAATGAAGGTCAGCACACCATTTATCTTCTTTCCTGCTTTCTTTCCTGCAACATTGCTTTTAGTGACTGGTGTACAAGGAGATCCAGATCCTTTTCAATGTTATAGCTCTCCACTTGCTGGTTGTATATACACTGGGCAGCGTGCCAATGCCATGCCCAGTATTGACTTCTGGTTACAGAACTCACTGCGCTGCAGGGACCTCAGAGGTTTATGCAGAAGGAAACAACAAAAAGGAGCATACATCCCTTTGTAGATCAACATGTATCAACCAATCCCTTTCAAATGGTAGGCTGCCAATTTATTGTTTCCACCAAAGGGCATACCGTCACCTCTACCCACATTGTCCTCCATCTGTCACGTATTTACAGATTCACTCCACTTGTCTAAGTCTTCTCGGTACTTTTTTACATCCTCCTCACCCACTCCCAATCCCACATCCGTTAGTGCTGTCAGCAGACTTGGATATATTGTATCTGATTCCAGTAACCAAATGTTTAATGGGCATTGTGAACAGCTGGGCCCCAAGCACCGATCCCTGTGACACCTCAGCAACCTTCCTCTGTTCATTTCTATTTATTTATTTCATGAATCTCGGAGTCACTGGCTAGGCCAGCATTTATTACCTGACCCTAGTTGCCCTTGAGAAGGTGGTGGTGAGCTGCCTTGTTGAACACTGTAGTCGACCTGCTGTGGTTGATCTCCATTAGCAAGGGAATCTCAGGATTCTGATCCAGTGACAGTGAAGGAGTGGTGATATATTTCCAAGACAGGATGCTGAATGGCTTGGAGGGGAACCTAAAGATGACTGTATTTCCATACATCTGCAGCCCTTGTCCTTTTAGATGGATGTGATCGTGTGTTGGGAAGATGGTCTCTGAAGATCTTTGATGAATCATTTCACTGCAGCGTATAGATAGTAAAACACTGCTGCTGCTGAGCGTTGATGGTGGAGCATTGTGGATATAGGGACAATCAAACTGGCTGCTTTGTCCTGGATGGTATAAAGCTTCTTGAGTGTTGTTGGGGCTGCACTCATCCAGGCAAATTGGGAGTCTTCTATCACACTTCTGACTTATGCATTGTAGATGAAGGACAGACTTTTGGAAATCAGGATGTGAGTTACTCGCCGCAGTATTCCTAGCTCCTAACTTGCTCTTGTAGTTATTGTGTTTATGTGGTGAGACCAGTGAGTTTCTGAGAAATGATTACCCACCTGAACTTTGATTCTGGGGGATTCAGTGATAGTAACACCATTGAATGCCAAGGGGCAGGTTAGATTGTATTTTATTGGTGATGGTCACGGTCTGGCATTTGTGTGGCCTGAATATTACTTGCCATTTGTCAGCCTGGATACTGTCCAGATCTTGTCGTAATTGAACATGGACTGCTTCAGTATCTGAGGATCCACAAATGGTGCAGAACATTGTACAATCATTGGCGAACATCCCCACTTCTGACCTTAAAATGGAAGGAAGGTCATTGATGAAGCAGCCCTGAAGAAGTTTTCAGCCACTGCTCGAGAGACTCCTGCAGACTTGGCGCTGAGTTGACTGACCTTTATCAACCATGACCATCTTCCTACGTGTCTGATACGATTCTAACCAGCGGGGAGTTTGCTTCTGATACCCATTGATTCCAGTTTTGTTAACGCCCCTTGATATTACACTTGGTAGAAGGCAGCCTTGACTTAAAGGGCTGTCACTATCACCCCACCTCTGTAATTAAGCTCTTTTGTCCATGTTTGAACCACGGTAATGAGGTCAGGAGCTGAGTGGCCCTGCTGGAACCCAAACTGATCGTCATTGAGCAGGTTATTGCTGAGCAGGTGCTGCTTAAAAGCACCGAGACCTTCAACCACTTTACTGATGATCGAGAATAGACTGATGAAGTGGCATTTGGCCAGATTGGATTTGTTTTGCTTTTTATATACAGGAGATACTTTGGTAATTTTCTACATAATCGGGGAAAGCCATTGTTGTAACTGTATTGAAACAGTTTGGCTAGGGGAGTGGCAAGTTATGGAGTACAAGTATTCAGTACTATTGCCAGAATATTGTCAGATTATGGACCCTATGGAGTATCCAGTATCTCCAATCATTTCTGGATATCGCGTGGACTGAATCAAATTGGCTGATGACTGGTAACTGAATCGCTGAAGACCACTGGAGGATCACCCACTCAGCATTTCTGACTGAAGATTGTTGAAAATGCATCAGCTTTATCTTATACACTGAAGTGCCAGGCTCTTCCATCATGGAGGAAGGGGTTATTTGTGGAATCTCTTCCTCCAGTGAATTGTTTAATTGTCCCCAATGTTTCTCGACTAGATGTGGGAGGACTGCAGAGCTTAGATCTGAACCGTTGCTTGTGGGATCACTTTGCTCTGTATATCACTTCCTGCTTATGCTGTCTGGTGCACAAGTAGTCCTGTTTGGTGGCTTCATCAGGCTGACACCTCATTGTCAGGTATGCCTGGTGCTGCTCCTGCCGTCCTGCACACTCCATTGAACCAATGTTGATCCTCTGGATTGATGGTAATTGTTGTGAGGGGGATATGCCAGGCCATGAGGTTATGCGGGAGTACAATTCCACTGCTATTGATGACCCACAGCACCTTATGGACATCCAGATTTGCGCTGCTAGATCTGTTCGAAGTCTGCCCGAATAAGCACCATGATAGGACCTGCCAAATTGGTGGAGGTTATTCTCAATATGGAGCTGTGATTTTATCTCCACAATGACTATGCGGTGGTCACTCTTACCGACACTGTCACGGACAGATACTTCTGCAACTGGCATATTAGTAAGGCTGTGGTCAAGTATGTATTTTCCTCTTGTTGGTTCCTTCACCACCTGCCACCAGTTATGTCCTTTAGGACCCGGCCAGCTCGATCAGTATTGAGCTGAGACACTGTTGGTGGTGAACATTGAAATCCCCCACCCAGAGTACATCCTGCGTACGTGCTACCCTCAGTGCTTCCTCCAAGTATTGGTCAGCATGGAGGAGGACTGAGAATCAGTTGAGAGAGGCTGGTACAAGGTAATCAGCAGGAGGTTTCCTTTCCCATGTGCAAACTAATGCCATGAGTCTTCATGGGATACGGAGTCACTGTTGAGGACTCCAAGAGAAATTCCCTTCCAACTGTATCCTGCTGTGCCGCCACTTCTGCTGTGTGCGCCCTGCTGATGAGACAGGAGATATCTGGGGAAGGTAATGGGGAGTCTGGGACATAGTCATACTCACCGAATCACAGCTTTCAGAAAATGTCAGGCTATTACTTGTTGAGTCTGTTAATTTCGATTCATTGTTTCCTGCCAGCTATCCCATTCTATAAACATGTCCATATATTAGCCCCAATCCACTCAGATTTCATTTTGCAAATTGGGCTTGGAGCTTTACCAACATTTTTCTAAAAATCAAAATGTTTTACATCCACTGCTTCTCTTTCATTTGTCTCCCAGTTTGTTTCTCAAACATAATTCCCATTTCATAAATCTATGTTCGTGTTGTCTATGACCATTACTTTCAGCCGCAATAATTTCTGCTAAACCATTACTTACTATGTTTATTGTTCCATGTACTGTATCATTTTCCCACACCAGACTCGGTTTTCCTTGTATTGTTAGAAAGTTTTGTGAAGACAGAACTGAAGTAATGGCTTCATAGTTATGCCATTTCCTTGTTCCCCATTCTCCACTCTCTGGTTTCAAACTGTAAGAAATCTGCACTTGTTTTCTCATATTTCTCACATTGACATAATTTAACAGGCTAATACAGTTCACTGTTACAATGCTTCTGAATATAACTCTTCAGAAATCCATCAATTCCTGCCTTAAATTGCTACTAGGCCCACTTTCCGACAGCAGGCCCATAGCCTGGAATGTTATGACACTTCCAATTGCTCGTCCAAGTACTTTTTAACGATTGTGAGGTGATCATTCCCCTCTCAGGAAGTAATCCCAGAACCCCACACCTCGAGGTGAAAAAATGTTTAAATAATCTCTGAACCTCAAACTCTTCACTTTTAAAAGTGTGCTCCTTTGTATTTGACCCTCTCACTAAAAGGAACAGCTGCTGCCTATCCACCCTGTCCGTGTCGCTTATAATCTTATCCGTCGGAATCACTCCCTCCTCAGCTTTCTCTGCTCCAAAGTAAACAACCTGAGCTTATCCAGCTTCTCTCCATAGCTGATATGCTCCGGTCCAGGGAACATCCTGGTGAATCACCTCTGCACCTTCTCCAGTACAATCACATCCGTCTTGGAATGTGGTTCCCGGAGCGACATATACTACTCCATTTTTGCTGAACCAAAGCCCTGCATTGCTCTTATAAGCTACACGCTGATTAGGAAACGCTACACCCAAGGGCCAATTCTTAACTCGTCCATTGACCTGCCCAGGAGAAAGTGAGGAATTCAGAAGCTGGAGATCATAGCTTTAAAAATGTGTTGCTGGAAAAGCGCAGCAGTTCAGGCAGCATCAAAGGAGCAGCAGAATCAACGTTTCGGGCATAAACCTTCTCCAGGAATCTGCCCTAAACATCGAATGTCCTGCTCCTTTGATGCTGCCTGACCTGTTGCGCTTTTCCAGGAACACATTTTTAAGCATTCACCTGTCCGGTCACATTCATGGAGGTGTGGAGAAGCACAATCTGATCTTCCTAGTGTGCTGCTATTCATTGAGGCCTCCCCTGCCTGTTTCCATCTCCCAAAGTGCATCACCTCATATTTATTTGGGATACATTCTATCTGCCATTGATCTCTCCATCTGACCATTCCATCTGCATCTTCCTGTAAACTTAAGACCTTCCCCCTCACTGCTCACCACCCAGCCAATCTTTATGTCAAACATACACTTACTTATCACACCTTCCCCACTCTCCACCTAGCTCCCTCCACATTCAGATCTATATTTTGTTATGAATAACACAAACAATAAGGGACACAACACTGATCCCTGTGGTACACCAGGGGACACTTGTCTCCAGTCACACAAAAAACCTGCTCCCCACCACCCTCTGTCTCCTGCTACTAAGACAATTTTCGTTGAAACTTGCCAGGTTATCCATCATATTGTGAAATTTTACTTTATTTTTAGTTTCCCAGGTGTAAATTTGTCAAAGGTCCTACTACAAAACTAAATAATCGACCTCCTCAAACTAATTCAATCAAATCCATTGGATGTGACTTCCTTCTGATAAAGTCATGATGATTAACCCTGATCAAACCTTGCGACTCTGATTGGAGTTCGATTTTCTCCTTACCTATTTTATCCAGTAGTTTCCTTAATAGTGATCTAATACTCGCTCGTCTATAGTTCCCTGGTCTATCTCTCCCACCCTTACTGTGAAGTGGAATTGTATTAGCAGTTCGCAACTTCTCTGGCACCTCCCCTATGGCCAGATTCTAATGAAAATATTCAGTCAGGGTCTTTCCTCCTTTGACCCCATCAGCCGCCTGTGATACAACTCATTCAGACATGGAGATTGGTCCAAATGTGTGCAGAACAAAACCTCAAATCCTTTCTCGTATTTTACATATATCTGTTCAAGAGCCTCCCAGTCCACCTTCTTGAGTTCTGTACCTGCCTCCTCCTTCTCCCAAGTAAAATAGATGCGAAGGTCTCATGGAAAAATCCATCAATGTTCTCCAGCTTGACACACAGATTGCCCCTTTGGTGTCTAATGGACACTAACTGTTTGCTGACTATTCCCTTCTACTTGTCCGTGTAGAACATCGTGGGATTCCCCCTTATCTCACCTACTTGTACTTCTTCATGTCCCTCTGTTATTCAGTCCTTTTGATGTTTCTCAGAGTCACTACCATCAACTCTCATGTTTTTCAAATCGAGATTACAGGCTGAGGTTCTCCATCAGACAATCTTGCCATTGTACGGATTAATCTGGATAATACCTTTTAATGTTCCTCTGTAGTCATTACATTCTTTCTTAGATTGGGCCTCTGAACGATACGCAATACTCTAAGTTTAGTCTCACCAAAGCTCGATGCAACTGGTGCACGACATCCTCTAACTTCCAATTACATTCACATGACTGTAAATCTAAGTTTTACTTTCCCATTTGCATATACTCTTCCCAATACCTCTCGCTTTAATTTTTCTTATGAACTTTTTGTGTGAGTTCTTTAAAAAAAAACTCAGGAATTTCCAACTCCCCGTTATCCAATGGTTCATCATTGCCTATGTGCAAAAGAATCATCTTCAAACCATTCCAAAAATATGTTTGCCACTTCTGGTTTTCCTTTCGTCGGTACATTCTCACACTCCCCAGTTATGTTATTACCTTCTCAATATCTAGTAGCATGTTCTTTGTTATCGAGTCCAACAGATACATGACTGCGGATGAGAAGATAAGTGGTCTGTAGGTCACCATTCTCCAAATTCATCCTTTCTTAAACTGGTGGATAATATTTATAACCTTGTCCAGATTGGCTAACTGCCTTTCAGGAATGTGTCGGAAAATAAAGTGAAAATCCGCGAAGCAATCAACATGTCTATTGCTGCTTCCTCTGAAATTCTTGTATGATGTGCATCTAGTCTGTCAGACTTATAAATACTCGATCCAGTTTTCTTTTCAAAGATGACCTCAAAAGTGATAAGAATGATCTTACACTTTACTTGCACAAGTCCCATTGTCACTTGGTATTTCTGGAAGAATTTCTGGACTTACTTCCATGAAGAGAGACACAAAGCAATTGTATCTTTTCCTTGCGATTTCTCTGTTCTCTGCAATAAATTATCCTGAACACACACCAACTGTTACACATTTGACCTTGTTTTTAGTTTTTTTTTACCATACATTGTTAGACGCTTTTTCGCAGTCTTCATGTTTTTCTTTCACTTGCACGCTTTTTCTCATTCTGATTTTCTTCTCAATTTCTTGGTCATCCTTTGCAGGGTCCTACATTTCTCTGAATCTGCTAGCTTATTGCAACACTTGGCATTTTTCTAAGCTGCCTCCTTTAATCTAATAGGAAGATGAAGGTGGGGTTGAAAGTGATAGTCGGAGAGCAAGTAGGGTGGACCAGATTAATGGGGAGGAAGGTGGACACATAGGAGCGTTCAAAAGGGCGGTGCTGATTTGGAAGTTTGGAGTAGGATAAGGTGGGAATAGGGGAAATGGGGAAATGGGGAAAACCACTATGATCCGCTGTGGTTGGAGGGTCCCAGGGCAGAAGAGGAGGCTTTCTTCCTCTAGGCTTCTGCTGGCTTGGGTTTGGCGATGGAGCAGGCCTAGGGCCCTCATGTCCTTGGCAGAATGGGAAGGGGAATTGAAGTGCTCAGCCACAAGGTGATGAATTTGTTCAATGTGGCTGTCCCAGAGATGTTCTTTGAAATAATCCACAAGTTGACCTCCTGCTTTGCCAATGTAGAGAAAACCACATTGCGTTTAATGGATGCAGTAGATAGGGCGTTCTGTCTCCCTTCGTCGACTATCACTTTCAACCCCACCTTCATCTACCTATTGCAATCCCAGCTACCTCCCTCCTGCCGCACCCCCTTCCCATTTATCTCTCAGCCCCCTTGGCTCGGAAGCTTCATTCCTAATGAAGGGTTTATGCCGGAAACATCGATTTATCTGCTCTTAGTATGCTGCGGGACTGTGGTTTTCCATCACCACACTCTTCGACTATGATGTCCAGTATCTGTAGTCCCCACTTTCTCCTCACACCTTCAAGGCTTGAATGACTCAGAATTATAACGGTTAATTCAAATAAAACAAAAATTGTCTTGTACTCAAACAGCATAAAAGAAAACCAATACATTTTGGTCACTGTTCCCAAAATGTCCTTTTCAGCAAAATTTTCAATTAGCTCTTCTGATCACTAAACACCAATTCTTAAATAAACTGATCTTGAGCTCAGTGCTCGACATAATATTCATGTAAACCACCACACACGTGGTCATGAAATCAATTTTCCCAGCATGCGCATTCAATTGGGTTAACATAGTTTAGATATAATTTAAACAGTACATTATTACTGAAGTACCCACAAATGTGTATATCTCATTTCCTGTTTTATAACATGTCCAGCATTTGTACTGCAGCTTTCACTTTGACATATAACTCCCATCAACGTTTGCTCCTCCTTGCTGTTTTTGCGCTCCACCTGACTAGATTCTGTGGAATCTGAGCGACGTGGGCTCTGGGGAGATTAATGGTAGACATCTCTCATATCATTTATGATCTTCTCCAACTTTAACTTCTCCAGATCTCCCGTAACGCTGATGGAGTAGAGAAGGACAATGATCTTCCAACAAGGTTCTGTATTCCCCCAGAGAGCTGAGACAGCTCTAACCTGGGTGGGAACTTTGCAGCAGGCTGGTGAAGTATTGCTGCTGCTATTCAGGGTCTTAGTGAGATCACATCTGGAGTAGTGTGTACAGATTTAATGTCTTCAATGAAGAAAGGATGTTGTTATATTGGAAGCAGCGCAGAGATGTTTCCCTCAACTGATTCCAGCAATGAAGGTGCTAGCCTATAACGAAAGGGTGATCAGGTTGACCCAGTAGCCATTGGAGTTTACAAAAATTAAAGATGATCTTATTTGAACATAGCTGACAGAAGGAGTTAACAAGTGAAGTGAATTACACAGATAGTGGAGGAATCCATTCCGTTCTCCAGCCTGCTACACAGGAACAACAGGAGGATATTCAGGCCTTCGAACCTGTTACACCAAAACAGAACGAGGCTATTCAACCCCTATACATTTACAGAAGGAGGCCAGTCAGCCACTCGAGCCTATAACAGTAGGCCATGCTGCACAGTATCCTGTTCAACAGCAACAGGATCAGTCCATTCAGCCCCCTCAAGTCTGTAGCATAGGAACTGGAAGAGGTCACACAGTGACTGGAGATTGATACACTGGGATAACAGGAGGCCATTCAGACCCACCGAGGCTATTTCAAGGGAATTGGATAAGGATAAAAACTATCTGAGACTTCTTTCATGAGAAAGGAAGAGGTAATTTAGACACGTGTCTATTGTATGGGAACAAGAGAAGACCAATCATTCCTTCGGTCCCATCTCCGGGATTCATGAGGAGACCGTTCAGTATATCCACCTGTTATTGAGGAGTATGACACCAACCGGCCCCTCAAAATGTTACAGAGCAACAGGAAGATTCCATAATCTCATAATCATATAAAGCATCAACAGGAGGAGGCTATTCTGGCCTTGGAGATGGCAACATGGGAACACCAGAAAGTCGTCAGCCCATTGATATTGTAAACCAGCAGGATGATTCATTCATTCAGCCACGCGTGGTTCTTATTCAGCAATTGGAGTTTTGTGCCCATTAAACAGGAATTCAAAGAAACTGTAAAGGTTTTCAAAAGGGAAGAGCTTGTAATAATGGTGTGCATTAGGGAGTAAAGTGTAACAATAAACTATTGTAATTTAAGGCAAATGTTTAGAATCCATTGTTCAGGACATTCGCAAACTCAAACCATAATTCGTCAGGGTCAACATGGTTTTACGAAGGCTAAACCATTTTTGAGTTGTTTGCTTGAGTTATTTGAAGATGTCACAAACAAGGTGGATAGTTGGAAACCTGGAGATGGAACATATCTGGTCTTCCTGAAGGCATCAGATATGTCGCTTCTCCAAAGAGTAAATGATAAGATCAGACAACATGGGTTTAGGAGTAAATTATTAGCTTGGATGGAGGATTGGTTAACCAACAAAATGGAGTCAGATGGAATAAATGTGTCATTTCCTTTTTAACAAATGCTGTTTGTGCCATTGATTTCAGTTCTCATGCCTCAACCATTTACAATCGATGTTAATACTGTACTTGGTTGACTGAAAGAAAATACAATGCCACATTTTCAGATGTCACTAACATCGGTGGGAAATTACTTCGGAATGATGATGCAAGATATTTTAAAACTATATAGATAGGTTGTGTGAATGGGCCAACATTTAGCAAGAAAAATTAAAGTGAATAAATATGAGGCGATTCAAGTTAGCCAGTATAATAGAAAGACAAATTATTATCTAAATGGAGAGAACGTTCAAAGTGCTTAGGTGCAGAGGGATCTGGGTGTCTGCTTGCATATCACAGAAAACCTGCATGCGGGTACTGCAAGTAATGAGAAATGCAAGCATAATTTCAGTGTTCATTTATAAAAGGATAGAGTAGAAAGGTAGGGAGTGTTGGTGTAGCTATGCAAGGAATTTGTGAGGATGCAACTGGAGGACAGTTTAGGTGCCCTGCGGAATGAGGGATTTCCATTGGAGGCAATTCAGAAGAGCTTCATTATACTGATTCCATATTTGAAATGTTTGTCTGATGAAGAGAAATTGAGCAGTTTAGGCCTATACTCTCGAGTTTATAAGAATGAAAGGAGATCTCATTGATGTCTGTAAAATGCTACAAATAATTGAATGTGTAGATGTGGAGTGGATTTTTTTTTTCATGTGACGCACTCTACAACAAGAGACTAGAGTTTTAGGATGGAGAGATGGCAGGAAAGTGGAACAGAGGCCGCGTTGACATCTGCCTCATCGAGGAGTTGGATACCTCACAGATGCTCCTTGTTCTTATTCAACTCTTCGACTGTGTTGGATAGGAATGTGGGAGGACTGGGTATCATACAGGAAGCAGGCACTCAGGATAAATCAGTTAGCGAGAACATTACCAGTAGGGTCACACAGTGACCGGCGCTGGGTATCAATTATTTCCAGTATATATTAATTGTCAGGAGGATGGAACAGGTATACAGATAACGAGTTTGGTGATGTCCATAAGAGCATAAGACCATAAGACATAGGAATGGAAGTCCGGCCATTCTACCCATCGAGTCCACTCCGCCATTTAATCATGGCTGTTGGGCATTTCAACTCCACGTACCCGCATTCTCCCCGTAGCCCTTAATTCCTTGTGACATCAAGAATTTGTCATTTTCTGCCTTGAAGACATTTAGCGTCCCAACCTGCACTGCACTCTGCGGTAATGAATTCCACAGGCACACAACTGTCTGGCTGAAGAAATGTCTCCGCATTTCTATTGTGAATTGACAGCCTCTATTTATAAGGCTGTGCCCACAGGTCGTAGTCTCCTCGCCTAACAGAACCAAAGTCATAGCGTCCACCCTTTCCAAGCCATGTATTATCTTGTAAGTTTCAATTAGATCTCCCCTTAACATTCTAAACTCTAATGATTACAATCCCAGGATCCTCAACCGTTCCTCGTATGTTAGACCTACCATTACAGGGATCATCTGTGTGAATCTCCGCTGGACACGCTCCAATGCCAGTATGTCCTTCCTGAGGTGTGGGGCCGAAAACTGG
Source organism: Chiloscyllium plagiosum (assembly GCF_037043375.1). NCBI lineage: Eukaryota > Metazoa > Chordata > Chondrichthyes > Orectolobiformes > Hemiscylliidae > Chiloscyllium > Chiloscyllium plagiosum. Next base: position 48,817,816 of record NW_028270185.1, read on the forward strand.
ACACAGAACTTCAAATGGCGCCTAACCAGAGCTTTATAAAGTCTCAGCTGCACATCGCTGCTTTTATATTGCAACCTTTTTGAGATAATTGACAACATTGTGTTAGCTTTCTTAATTACGGACTTAACCTGCATGGTTACCTTGAGAGAATCCTCGATTTAAACTCCCAGATCCCTTTGTACTATCTCTTTATTAATTTTCCCACCGTTTAGAAAGTAGTCCATGCTTGTATTCTTTTTTCCAAAGTGCAAGACTTCGCATTTGCTCACGTTGAATTTCATCAGCCATTTCCTGGACCATTCTCCCAAACTGTGTAGATCCTTCTGCAGGGAGAAAGTGAGGTCTGCAGATTCTGGAGATCAGAGCTGAAAATGTGTTGCTGGAACAGGGCAGCAAGTCAGATAGCATCCAGGGAACAGGAGAATCGACGTTTTGGGCATAAGCCCTTCTTAGATCCTTCTGTAGCCTCCCCACTTCCTCAGTACTACCTGCCTGTCCACCTAACTTCGTACCATTGGCAAACTTCGCTAGAATGCCCCAGTCCCTTCATCCAGATCATTAATATATAACGTGAACAACTGCGGCCCCAACACTGAACCCTGCAATACATCGCTTGTCACTTGGTGCCATTCCGAAAAAGAACCTTTTATCCCAACTCTCTGCCTTCTGTCAGACAGCCAATCCTCACTCCATACAGTAGCTCACCCTCGAACACCATGGGCCCTCACCTTACTCAGCAGCCTCCCGTGTGGCACCTTATCAAAGACCTTTTGGAAGTCTAAATAGACCACTTCCACTGGGTTACCCTGCTCTAACCTACTTGTCACCTCTTCAAATAATTGATGTGTCGCTGTGATAAGCAAGAGATTAAATTATCAATAGAGGATGGAGAGTCTGCAAATAGATTCAGAGAGGTAAAGACAATAGCTAACAGTTTGGCAGTTGGACTTTAACATGATTTAACCTGTCATTCAATTTACATGAATAATGGAAGGCAATATGTTACTGAAATGGATAGGGATTACAGGACTTAATGATACTGTGTATTGGGGGGTTCACTTAAATCCGTTTAGACATGGCAGGTTTTGCTCCATCCCTGATCGGCAGTTCCCAGACACTCCAAGTGACCCTTTTGCTCTTCATACACATGAAATATTTTGATGTGGTTGATTGATGGTGGGGATTGTGTTTTGAAACGTGCATCAAGGCGACGGCCTTCAATTCCGAGTTTTATTCATTTCTTTCTACGTGGAGACCCGATGACGATGGGAATGGCTGACTGCTTCTGAATGAAGAGGCCGGGACTGCTGCCAGCACAGTGGGTATTCACCAACATGATGTACTGTGCATGGGTACACTGTAACATTAACACACAGAGAGAGAGCTCCTTCAGTTCCTCTACATCTCCCCATTGACATGGGGACTCTGCAGATGCCATGTACACCATCGGGAATCCCACTATACTGGCTACACCCGGCAGCTTCCCGCTGAGGCAGAAACAATCTATTTACCTCATCCACCATATATATTCTCCATCACAGAATGGTGACATTGATGTTGAGATACTGGGAAATGATGGATATGTCACCTCGTCCTGCCGGGAAAGGTCTGGTTCATAGAAGTTGAATGAACAAGTGACCCTAACAGGCACTGGCAGCGCCATCCTCCCCCGGGTGTGAAGCTGCGGATCGTGTTGAAGGAGGTGACACCGCTCTGTGATCAGCTCCTTGTTCAGTCAGTGTCCCCTCACACTCTGCTCCTGGTTAAGTGAAGCTTGGGAAGCTGTTCCTGGAAAACCCGATGTGGATACAGCAGATCCGTTTCAACATACACACTCACTGCGTGGTTTCAGAGCTTCCCCTCTCTGCAGCCTCTGCTCCGTTTGTTGATCATTTTACAGACCCAGATACTGTAACTACAGTCTCCATGCTCCATCCAGAGTTGGGTCACCAAATCCTCAAGTCTCCTTGAATGTCTGAGGCAGCTCACAACATAATCTCCAGCAACCCATCCCCAGCCCCTCCACTAAATTTTCAATTACAGGTGTCAGTCAGAAACCCCTTGGTACAAGTGTTGTAGACCAGACCAGATCCCCCCAGAATGGTTTAAGCAGCTGGGGATCATATATTGAAACTTCCAACGTTTTGTGATCCCCAGCAACTTCTGAATGCTTCAGCTAAAAACAAAATGAGAAACCCTGGTCTGGGAGAGCTGGCCACTGCCCATCCATTGTTACAACCATTTTAATGAAACCTAAAGACTTTCTCAGTTATTTACTTAAACTGTTTTCAGACAGCAGTTCTGCACCACTGCCTTTAAAACCTCTATCCAAAAATAAACCCAAGAGAAAATAACCTTTTTACAGTGATAGCATTCTTCCAACTCAATTTTTAAGAACGTAATCCATCAATATACAACGTGGATTCATTTTTGACCTCCTAATCTTCTTCTATTATTAGACTGAAATGCATATAATTTATATTGACTCTGAGCGTACAAATGTTCACAACTAGTTTCGATTTCAGTCATCCTTACTCCTGCCACAGAATGCCTTTGTCTTTCTTCATCCAAGTCTCCACAATGTGTCAAAATTTCGGTTTCCTCGCCCTGTCACCTATATAATTTCAAACTGAATGGCAGCAATAATAAGCTCAGTTGAATCAGGCTGGTATTCTTCTCCCTAAACTTCTCCAAAAAACTTTACCGGGTCACGATCAGTGATAAAGATTTTTTGCATGTATATTATTCTCATTTTAAGTGCTGAAATATTGTAACGGCCACACCAAGCTCAAGGCCTCCTTCCCCATTGTGGAATAAATCTGTTGATGTTTCCACTGGACTCTCCAACCACACGTTACATAATGGAGCACTTCTCATCTCTCCAATACTCCCTCTGAGTGAAATAGCTCCTCATGTCTCAGCATAAAAGAGTTACCTATTTCTGTACCTCTTAATGCTGTAACCTCTTTACCTGCTACTCCTGGCCTATGCCTGTAAACCTTACTCTCACAGATTTTAAGAAGATCTCGCACATTCTTCTCAATCCCTCTCAGAAACCAAACTTTGATTTGTGAACTCAATCATCATCATGAGCCATTACAGTTTCTAATCTTGCCATTGTAACTCTCTGCCCTTCCACACGAGTTCTCACGACTGCAGGAAGTGAATTGTTGAACTTCTCCAAAATAAGAATCTCTCTAAGAGTGTCATAGGTTTGCTCTGTTTTAATACTCTTACCCACCTTTCAAAATTACTTTGTTTTATCCTTTCAAATTCAACGTGCATTTAACCAGGGACCCTTTTTTTAGATTTCTGAAATGCTGTCTGTCGGTATCTGACCCAAGCTCATATGCACTTCAGACGGCTTTCTTCACCACCCCATACTGGCCAGATACCATCTCCGACCGGGATGCAAATACCTGTCAGCTTTGTTTGGATCAACGAAATCCACATGGTTACTGGCCACTGCATTGGTTTAGCCACTTTCTCAAATGAAATTCAAAAGGCTTTCCCATCCTTCTCATCAAATTTAGATAATGGCTGGGTGTATTTAAACAGAAACACAGCAGGCCATTGGCTACTATAGGGTTACTCAACCTCACTAACCTCCTCATCCCGCCGACCGTCAACCTTCATCTCTGCCTTCTATGTCAACTTTCCTCTCTAATTGATAACTTTTGAAGTTGGAACTCTCTGCTTTTCTTCTCTCTTTTTTCCTCTTTCTTCTTCATTTCCTTTTCTTTTATTTGTATTTTTTATCATAATTCAAACTGTTTCAATTATTCCTCATGTTCAAAGTACCTTATTTGAAATTGAATTCCAGGCATTTCCAAAGAGTCGGATGGCGGTTCCACAAAATGTAATTGCCGAGCTATAGCTATAATTATCTCTCGTTTTCTCACAAACACAACCCTAACTCCAGCTTGTCTGTCAATTGCTACAGCTTTGCCTTCATTACCTTCTGTAAAACTCCCAACTTCACTTTTTTCCACACCCAGAGAACTCTTAGTGACTGAAAGATTTTTTATACACAAAACACTGCTTAAACCAACGGAATTCAACATCTGGAACCAAAGACACTAACACATACCAGATGCGACCTTTTAATCCAATAGCCTCCTGGTGCATACTCTCCAGTGTCTGCAGGAGCGTATTCTGGATTCTCTGGTTTCCTCCTATAACCCAAAGATGTGCATGTCAGGTGTATTGGCCAATCTAAATTGTTCGTAGTCTTCAGGGAGGTGTGGGTAGGTGCCTTGGGGTAAATGTGTAATAATAGGGTAGAAGAATGGGTCTGGGTAGGTTACTCCTCGGAGGGTCGGTGTGGACTTGTTGGGTCGAATGGCCTGTTTGCGCACTGTAGGGATTGTAATTCTAAACCCAATTTGGTATTATCGATTTAGAACCGGACAATGGCCTCCAGTTTAATATAGACCAACCAGACTGCCTCAAACTATTTTAAAAATGTAACTTGGATGCCAAACCTTTCTTATTTTAAAGGTAAATGGGAAGTGAGTGTTACAGATGTGATTCTACTAGTCAAACCACTCACCATTATGCAAAACACAATATATTTAAACACTCGAATGAAAAATCCATAGGAAATGAAGAGGAATTTAGAATAACTCAACTATTGGAAACCTTAACTGAATGATGGATACAGTACCTTCTACAAATGAACTGTTCCAATTTATTAACATCACCTAAACACAGAGCGGCACCGTGGGGTGGCACGGTGGTACAGTGGTTAGCAGTGCTGCCTCACATGCCCGAGACCCGGATTCAATTCCCACCTCAGGCGACTGACTGTGTGGAGTTTGCATGTGTCCACATGGGTTTCTTTTTGGTCCTCCCACAGTCCAAAATTGTGCAGGTTAGGTGAATTGGCCATGCTAAATTGCCCGTAGTGTTAGATGAAGGGGTAAATGTAGGGGAATGGGTCTGGGTGGGTTGCTATTCAGTGGGTCGGTGTGGACTTGTCGGGCCGCAGGGCCTGTTTCCATACTGTAAGTAATCCATTCTAATCTGAACCCCACCTTGGCAAAAAGGATCATTCAGACTTACATTCTAGCATACAGTCCTCCAATCCAGGAGGAAACAGCACCAAGTGAGGTTTCAGAGAGAATAGCATCGAGGGATAATTTGTTAAAACTTCAATCGCTTCTGGGACCCCAAGCACCTGGCAACTGTTTCATCTACAAAAAGAAAGCTGGAAAGCCTGTCTGTGTGAGCTGGCCATTGTTACTACTATTTATTAAAAACCATAAAAGCCTCATAAGTTGTTTACTTGAGCCGTTTACAGTAGGCAGTTTGGCCTTTAAGATCGCTTTCTCAAAAAAAGGAGAAAATAACCTTTTTTTAAAAAAAGAAGTGACAGCATTGACATACAATTTAGATGCCTGGTCGTTTACTCAAGGGGCTTCCTCGTGTTACTGATAGCAAGATGACCTGAGAGGGGAAAACACAGGTACAGACCAAGTTACAAGGAGGTGTCTCATGACTTCTGAAACAAGCCTGTTCATATATTGTCACCGGGACATACCGGGAAGGGAACAACAGTTGACGCATCCCATCTCATTATTTCTGAGCTACACAATTCCAGCACTCGATACACTAGGGAGCCAAAACCCAAGACCAGGGAAAGATACAGAGGGGCAGAGAGATTCACAGTAAAGACAGAAACAGACAGTTAATTAACTGAAAAGATGTGGAAATATGGGGAAAAAGACAGGGCAGTGGGACTAACTGGAGAAGTGAGATCTTCGTGAGTAAAATGACAAGAATGAGAACGTTGAATAAAGATATTGTCAGATCAGCTGTAATTGTTTGTTACATCAAATTCTGAATCTGCTTCACAGAACACCACAACAACATAAACTGGGACAAGATGACAGCCCAGCGTGGAGAGCTGTGCACAGCATGCTAGTGTGTTGTTCAGCAAACTGCACTATCTGCCCAGCATGGAGAGCTGTGCAGACCATGCTAGTGTGTTACTCAGTAAACTGCACTATCTGTCCAGTGTCGAGAGCTGTGCACAACATGCTTGTGTATTACTCAGCAAACTGCACTATCTGCCCAGCATGGAGAGCTGTGCAGACCATGCTAGTGTGTTACTCAGTAAACTGCACTATCTGTCCAGTGTCGAGAGCTGTGCACAACATGCTTGTGTATTACTCAGCAAACTGCACTATCTGCCCAGCATGGAGAGCTCTGCAGACCATGCTAGTGTGTTACTCAGTAAACTGCACTATCTGCCCAGTGTCGAGAGCTGTGCACAACATGCTTGTGTATTACTCAGCAAACTGCACTATCTGCCCAGCATGGAGAGCTCTGCAGACCATGCTAGTGTTTTGTTCAGTAAACTGCATTATCTGCCCAGCACGGAGAGCTGTGCAGACCATGCTAGTGTGTTGTTCAGTAAACTGCACTATCTGCCCAGCATGGAGAGCTGTGCAGACCATGTTAGCGTGTTGTTCAGTAAACTGCAGCATCTGCTCAGCATGGAGAGTATTGCAAACTTTAGTATCATATGCTAACTATACTCGCATCAGATTACTGCCGACAACGGGAATGTTTGCTCTCTCTGCGTGTGTGTGTGTGGTTGAACGTGAAACTCATTGTTTGAGAAGGAACGCACATGGAGGAAACAAAAACATTTGGCAGGCTTTTTGTTATTAAACAGAGCGAACTAGAGTATTTTCATGGACAGATGAGGTACAGTGTTTGAGAATGTTTAACTAAAGTCATTGCCAGACACAACAGCAATATGCATCGGTATACACATGAATGACAGATGGATGGGGGTTCGAATCAAATTTGCTTCGGCAGGATTGAAGCCAGGAGCATCAGCAGCAGATTATTGGCTTCATTAAGACTGTATTTCATAGCTCAAGATTCAAACAGCAGATGCAATAAGCCAGTGAGATATATTCTGGAGTTGTGAGTATTTCAGGTTAGAAATGGTCAGGGAATGGTGTCAAGATACAGCTCATGGTCAAAGGGATGTCCCACAGTTGTGACTTGTGTTCTTCAGCCGCAGATATTGGCCAGGGAATGGGATGGAAACAGTGGAAGGAAGTGGAATTTGTAACCAGAACAGTGGACAGTGACGTCCATACTCTTAATATTTAATTAACAAAGGCAAAGATGCAATGCATTGATTCTCCGCTGAAACTGAGTAGGTCAAGATAGAGACCCGTGAATAACACTGCCAGAGCAGAGATACACAATGATAGAGGGTTCCATGATGCTAATCATGGTTCCATTGTTTGTAGATCGTGAACTACTTTAACAAGGTTTGCTGGCAGTGAGGAGGGAAGCCAAGTGATTTGCGCCAAGTCTCAAGTAGGCAATTTCCATCTCGGAGAAGACACATCCATGTTTTCCATGGGGTTAGAATCTGATGGGAAAAGGTAACTGTTTTAGCATGAACGTATTGTGGCTGCTGTAGGGATTGCGGATAACGAGACTTTCAGTGTAGGACCACACACCGAATGCACTGTATTAATGTGGGTAGGATTTATTCAAAGTCTGGTCCGCTGTCTCTCTCATGCGAAATGGGGTTTGGGTGTGGAGTGAGGGGATTATTCGTAGATGCTCTTAAACTATTGACAGTCATGTAACCCGAGTAAAAAAGAAGGCATGGAATTTTTCACCGTATCAGTGTCTATTTAGAACATCGTGAGTGACTGTCCCTCTCCCCAAGGTTCAATGCAATCGCCTCTCATTTTCATCATTAATCATCATTCTCTCCTCATGGCACCACCATCCCAGGGATTCGTCTGGTGAAACCCCATTGTACTCTCTCCGTGGCAAGGCGATCATTCCTTATAAAGGAGAGAAAGTCTGTCCACAACATCCCAAATGCTGCCTCAACAGCACTCTCAGCAATGATCAAAATAACACTTTTTCCTCTTAGACATCTCTGTTTCTTTCCTGTAGCGTAAAAAGACTTTCTTTCTCTCTACACTGCTGGAAAGAGTTAACACTTTTATAATGAAGGTATTGTTGTTGCTGTCGGGATTATGGATAACATGACGTTCATTACAGGACCAATTGAACTGTATTAATGTTGGGAGAGTTTATTCAAAAGCCTGAACCTCTCCCCCCCCCCCCCCCCCCACCTCTCTTTCTCCTCTCTTTCTCAAATACAGCCTCAACAGCACTCTGCTGGATGATCACAAAGCTTCTTTTCCCTCACTTAGACATTGCCATTTCTTTCCTGTGCCACAAAAAGCCATTCCTTCTCTACGCAATACGACTGACATGGAATTTATAAGTCCCTTACATCTGTACGTCGGCATCAATAAGGCGAGCACCAGAGGTACCTATGGAGCTGTGCATCACTCTCAGGGAGAATTTCAATGAGATTGAATACACTTAAAATAGGGGATGATCACCAACCTGAATGGAAATGAGATGTAGCAATACAGAAAACAGGCAGAGAAAGGGAGCGATCTTTACTTCTGTTCTTCTCTCACAGGATGTATGCAGATCTTGAACTGAGTGGCTGGTTCAGCTGTTCCACAGTACCGTAAACAATAAAAAGCATAGCTGTGGGTTTGTAGTGTTACAACACAGGATACATCTTCCTGCTTAATTAAAACCAGCATGAGAAAAGATTTATCCCACGCAGTAATCTGTCATAATTCTCGAGTACAAATTTATTTAAAGTAAAAATTAACAACTTTATTTCTTAAAGTATAACAGAGAATAATAAACGAATGACTATTTACAATTTCTTCCTCTAACCTGTCTTTTACCTTCCCGCTCCACAATACTAGTCCGATAAGACATTAAGATTTACAAAACAAAACGTCTCACCTCAAAATCAGGAAGCTTTCAGTTCTTCTTCATATTCCTGTCTTCTTTTCTTCTTGGGGACTCTGTTTCACCAGTTACTAATCAATAAAGGTACCAATAGGAGAGCTGTTTTTCAGGCAGTCTTTGCATGCTGGTAGCTTAGCAGTTCTCCTCTCAACTGGTCAATTTTCCATGGTCTTGTACCGCCAGACTATTGGGGATTGTATCATTGGCTTTTAAGATTGTCAATATCATAAATTCATACTTGGTTGGAGGTGGTTTTTTTGGGGTATAATTTAAAATGTTTTGATGAATTTGTTTTTGTTTCGAGACAATGAGCTAATCAGGTTGTTCGACCAAATGTTACATTATATCTATTTTTCAGAACACTTGGTGCTGTCAGATAGTTATTGCTGGATTTTAATTCTCTCAATGGTACAGTATACCCATGTGTTCATCACAGAAATCACACCGAAACCTGACAAAGGAAGCATGATATATTGACTTCTCTCAAGGTCTTGAGGCAAGCAGATTGGTTTTTAAAACAAATGATAATGGTTGTTTTTAAACACCCTAATGTCCTACATGCGATATCAACAGACCATTATTCTGTGGCTCTAGATTATCAGTCAATGGCTTGACCACCATAAATTGTCTTCCCGTACGTGCAGATAACAAGTTAAACATTCTCAAGAGCAATTATTTAGTGACGGACATGTGGTAAGAAGGAACGTGAAACAGATTGAACAAAGGCACAAATGGTTTATTCATAGGTGGCACTGAGACTGAAGACGAGACTGGGATATCATGATGGTGGTATTGGACAGGATTGGTGAGTTGGGAGGACTTTGAGATGTGAATCTGTGAAGGACAAAATGGATTATGGAGTTTTAGAACAGCCTGGTTCCTTCTCGCATATCAGTGAGTAATTTATAAATAGTAGTTTGATAGTTGTAATATATAAGGAAAGGAATTTTTTGTTTGGAACTGAAGGCATTGACTTGCACTTTACAAAATTTATATATAATGAGCAGAAATTCAGGTCAACCCGGTTTAGTAGACAAATATAATGACTTGAAAGCTGAAAAATGTGTTGCTGGAAAAGCGCAGCAGGTCAGGTAGCATCCATGGAGCAGGAGAATCGACTTTTCCGGCATAAGCCCTTCTTCAGGAACTTATGCTCAAAACGTCGTTTCTCCTCGTCCTTGGATGCTGCCTGACCTGCTGCGCTTTTCAGCAACACATTTTTCAGCTCTGAACTCCAGCATCTGCAGTCCTTACTTTCTCCTATTAAATATAATGACTTACCAGGAATACCAACTATAGCGAGGATGGCATAGTAACCACCTTGACTAATCCAAAGGATATCCTGGATCCGCCATGCTAATGATATCCAAGGCCGAGAAAGCCAGTAAAGACCCCAGGATAAACACCTGTCCATTGTTGGAACATTCCAGTCTAATATTCTCAGATTCTGATCTCTCCTCCGCATCTCTCTCTCTTTCGAGCTGCTGATCCCTGTTAGTGCTGTCAGCGATCCTCCTACTCATACTATGGGATAGCACATTGAACATAGTTCGTTTATCTTTCAACAATGAAGACTCTCCATTGTGATAATTAGGATCCACAGAGATTGACATTAATCACAGTCACTGAACAAATAGCTTCAGTTAACCCCTTTGAATTCAATATTGATACTATTAAAATAAAAAAAAAACGTTTAAAGTTACACATTTGGCATGGGATATGTGTGGGGGGGATGAACAGAGGGAAGAAATTTTGGAGATATTAGATTGATTGTACGTCATCATTCAATCTGCCTTAGATATGCGAGTAACGTCAAAGGATTGTCAGAACTTGAAAAAGTTTCACCGTTTATAAATCGAAACATATAGTCTGTAACTACTGATCAGTGATTATAAAGTCAGTAAAATATGGAGAGAACTTTTCTAGTCCATAATCTGACAGGAAAATGTGCATACAACATGAGTGGTAACAGACCAATGGCATGGATATGTTAACAGATGTGACACACAATTCAGATGGTTATTCGAGGATCAGGGAGGGCAGGTGAGGGTCATGCTGTTCATGTTGTCGATGTCAATGAAGTATGATGAAGTAAATTTCACTGGATTTCTATTGCAGTGTAATTATGATATTGGGGATATGGCTGCTGAAACTGCAGGGAAGGAATATGATATTTCTCAGCCATCATTATTGGAATTTTATTCTTCATACATCATATGAAGATCAAATTTCGGGATACAACTCCAATAAGGAATGAGGAGAGCCAATATTAACCATACAACCAGAAGATATTGGAGCAGAAATTTGGCCATTAGGCCCATTGAGCCTGCTCCGCCATTCAATGATGGCTGTTAAGCTTCTCAACCGCATTCTCCCGCTTTCTACCTGTAACCCTTGATCCCCTTTACAATCAAGAACCTGTCTGTCTCACTCTTAAATATACTCAATGACCTGGCTTCGACAGCCTTCTGTGGCGATGAATTCCATAGATTCACCACTCTTTGGCTGAAGAGGTTCGTCTGTATCTCTGTTCTGAAAGGTCTTCTCTTTACTCTGTCCACTCGGGGCCTCGTCTCACCTACCATTGGTAATACGTTCCCAAAATCCACTCTGTCCAGGCCATTCAGTATCCTGTAAGTTTCGAGTAGATCTCCTAATATCTTCTGAACTCTGTCATATATAGACCCAGAGCCCTCAGATGATCTTCATATGTTAAGCTTTCATTCCTGGGACCATTCTCGTGAATCTCCTTAGAAAACGCTCCAGGGCTAGTATATCCTTCCTGAGATATGGGACACAAAACTGTGCACAATAATCCAAATGTGGCCTGACCAAAGCCTTATACAGCCTCAGAAGTACATCCCTGCTTTTATACTCAAGCCCTCTTGAAATAAATGCCATCATTATATTTGCCTTCCTAACTATTGACAACCTGCAAGATTACCTTTCGAGACTCCTGGACTGGAACTCCCTCGGCCTTTTGCACTTTTGACTTCTGAACCTGCTCGCTATTAAGAAATTAGTCCATGCCTGTATTCTTCCTTGCAAATTGCATGATGTCACACTTGCCCACGTTATACTCCATCTGCCACATCTTTGCTCGCTCCCCTAACCTGTACAAATCCTTCAGTAGGAGAAAGTGAAGACAGCAGATGCTGGAGATCAGAGTCAAAAAGTGAGATGCTAGAAAAGTACAGGCAGTCAGGCGGCATCCAGGAGCCGGAGATTCGATGTTTCAGGCATAAGGTCTTCATCAGGAACGACGGGGTTGGATGGAAGGGGGCTGAGAGATAAATGGGAGGGGCTGGGGCTGGGAGGAAGGTAGCTTGGACAGCGATAGCTAGATGAAGGTGAGTGGTGATAGCGAAAGGTCAGAGTGGAAGGTGGAGTAGATACATGGGAAGGAAGATGGACAGGTTGGACAGATCAAGAGGGCGGTACTGAACTAGAAGGTTAGATCTGGATTAAGGTGGTGGGAGGGGAGATGAGGAAATTAGCGAAATTGCCTTTGATACCGTGTGGTGGAGTGTCCCTTGGTGGAAGATGATGAGTTCTTTCTCCAGATTACTGCTGGCTAGAAATTGGCCATGGACGAGGCCAAACACTTGTATGTCCTTGTTGTAGTGGGAGGGAGAGTTGAAATAATCATGGATAGGGGGTTGTTGGGTGTGTGTGTCCGAGTGTGTTACCTGAACCCCGTTCTGCAAGTTGATGTCCTGTCTCCCCAATGGAGAGGAGATCCGGTGCAATGGACAGAATGGATATGGTGTTTGGATGCACAGGATGTTCTTTGCCTGATGTGGAAGGATCCGTTGGGGCCTTGGATGGAGGTGAGGAGGGAGTGTTGACACAGGTTTCATATCTCTTGTAGTGGCAAAGAATATGTCAGGAGTGGAAGGTGGCTGGGTGGGGTTGGAAGGGCGTGAACCTCACGAGGGAGTTGTGATCGGAATGCTCTCTGCTGATATGGGTGGGGAGGGTGATGGGGTCTGACTGTTGGTGGCGGAAATGTCGGAGGATGATGCGTTGTATCCTGTGGGTGGTGGGATGGAAGGCGAGCTCCAGAGGGATTCTATCCTTGTTTTAGTTGGAAAGGTGGAGATCAAGGGCGGAGGTGCAGGAAGTTGGGGAGATGCGCCAGAACACCCCCCCCCCCCCCCCCTGCAGCCGAACCACCTCTTCAATGCTACCTGTCCCTCTATCTATCTTTGCACCTTTTGAAAACCTAGCCAGAATCCCCTCAGTTCCTTCACGTAAATCATTAATGCATAAATGGAAAAGTTGTGGTCCCAATATGGAATCTCGTGGAATACCACTTGTCCCTGGCTGCCATCCTGAGAAGGACTCTTTTATCCCAACTCTCTGGTTTCTGTCAGACAGCCATGCTCCTATCTAGGTACGCACCTTGCCTCTAACACCATGGGCCCTTATCTTTCTCAATAGTCGCCTGTCAAAGGATTCTTGAGGAGAAAGCGGATAACATCTGTTGTTTTTCTTGGTCTAATCTGCTTCGTTACACCCTCAATGAATTCTAACAAGTTAGTCAGACCTGACCTCCTCTTGATGAAACCATGCTGACTCTATTCTATTCAAGTATTCAGAAATCCCATTCCTCACGATGGATTCTAGGTTGTTACCCACAACTAAGGTAAGGCTAATCAGTCTGTAATTTTCCGTTTTCTGTTTAACTCCCTTATTCAACGGGGTGTGACATTAGCAATTTCCAGCCTCTTGGCCCTTTCCTGATTTCAGTCATTCCTGAAAGATTATACTTGCATTACCTCTTCAGCTATCTCCCCTACAAGGCTGGGGTGTAGTCCATTTGGTCCAGGTGGTTATCCACATTCAGGCCATTCAGTTTTCTAGCATGTTCTTCTTGATGATGGCCACCATACTCAGCTCAGCCCTCTCACTCGGTTCAACTTTTGTGAAATTATTCATGTCTTCCACCATGAAGACTAATGCAAAGTTCCTCATTCATTTTTTTGTTTCCCATTACTGTCTCTCCAGCATCATTTTCCATGGTTCAATATTACTTTTACCTCTCTTTTGCACTTTATATGTCTAAAGAACCTCTTACAGTCTCCTTTATATTGCTGGTTTGCTTACCCTTATATTTAATCTTCTCCCTCCTTATTTTCTTTTGCCCTCTGTTGGTCTTTATAAGTTTTCCGATTCTCTAGTTTCCCATTGCCCTTCACCACATTATATGCTTGCTCTTTTGCTTGTATGCAATCCCTGACTTCCCTCCTCAGCCCTGGTTGCCTTATCCTCCCTGTATCTTGCCTCTATTCCTCAGCATGAATCTCTGCAGTGTCTGCTGAATTAATCTTGGAATCACCTGCCATTGCTGTTCCACTTTCTTGCTATACCCCTCTCCACATATCGGAGATTGCTGCCAGTTCAGGTCCATCCTGTCCTTCATGTTTTGGTCCAACTTACATGGGAATCGCAATGATCCACATATCAGAAGTGCTGCCTCTCCTGCCAGCTGTTTGGCCATATATATGTAACTGTGCTACCTTCCTATTCCTAACCTCACTCGCACGTGACATATTCTAGTGTCCCCACAGTTCAAGTATCCTTTCAACACAGCCCAAGCAAGGCATTTTCTTTAAAGTGGATAGACTTGATTATAAAAACTTAAGTGTGACCTCAGGAAAGTGGAGTCCACTGAAGAGGATCGGATATCTATCCCCACTTGCTTGACAAGGTATACATATGGATTAGTGGCGCTGGAAGAGCACCACTGAACTGCTGTACTCTTCCAGCACCACTAATCCAGAATCTGCTTTCCAGCATCTGCAGTCATTGTTTTTTTACCAAGGTATACATATGAACCATATATTTGCAGATGGACGAAGATAAAGAGAAAACTAGAAAATGTCAGAGCAGATGGATGTCATGCAGCTTGTTTACTCTGCTTTGCTATTCAATTGGACTTTAGTTATTCTGTTCCTTTCTTTACCCTGCATCCCCACTGGGCCAGCAGGTGTCCAGTGTCGTTGTGTGCACAGTCCTGTGAAGGCAATGTCAGTGCCAGGCAATGGGGTGTGGGGAGTCCCAGGAGTGGCACAAGAAAAGGCTGCTTGTAGTGACGAAGGATTGAGGGACCGAAAGGGACGGAATGGGTATCCAGGGACACTGCACACACGGAAAGGGCCGGGCAAGATTCCTAAACAACCAGGGAACCCGCGAAGCAAGGCTGCTTTTGCAAAAACCTGTCACGTGTGCTAGATTTCTCTGTCGAACCAAAGCAAAAGTACTGTAGATGGTAGAAACCCGACACAAACACAGAGACATACTGGGGGAGAGACGAAATAGTTAATGTTCCCAATGCAGACACGGGAAGAATTTATAAAATCCACATAGACAGGCTCCAGAGATTGGAATTAAACCCGAGTCCCTAGCACTTTGAAGCAGCAGTGCTGTATCACCGTGCCGCCCAATGATGGATAATCGGAGTTAGAGACATTGCTCTGTGACTGGGATTGAGAGTCCTGAATGATGTGTTGCCTACCTGGTGCTTGGGTTTGGGATATATCATTTGGGCTGCCGAAGAACTTGGGTTGGGCGAGAATTGATGCAGTGGTCAGGGTCCATGTAGGTACCAACGGCTAAACAAACAAATGACAGTGAAAAGAGCGACGGGTAATACAGGACTAAACTATCATCTCGAAATGCTTGCAGCTTAAGGAATAAGGTAAATACGCTTGTGACTCATTCACAAATTGGCAGGTACGACATGGGCATTACAGTGATATCACTGCAAGAGGATCAGGATTAGGAGCTGAATATTCAAGGATATTCATCCTGTCAAAAAGATAGGCAGGTGAACAGAGAGATAGAGTTGTTTCATTATTAAGAATGGAATTGAATCAATAATCAATAATAAGAAATGAAGTAAAGTCAGATCGTGTAGAATCTGTGTCGGTAGAATCTCGGAATCAAAAAGGCGAAATAATGCAGTTGGAGTTATGTACAGAGAGCTAGGGTGCAAGATACACCAGGAGCTGGAAAGATCTGCAGGAAAGTCAAAGTTACAATAATCATGTGGGATTTCATTATGCAGGTGGACTGGGGATTCAGGTTGGTAGTGGTTCGCTCGGAAAGGAATTTGTGGAATGTCTACCAGATGGCTTTTTGGAGTAGCTTGTACAGGGAAACTAGATGAAAGATCTTAAGGTGAAGGAATTCTTAGCAGGCAGTGGTCATAATATGATTGAATTTACTCTGCAATTTCAGGTGGAGAACATAGAATCAGTAGTAACGGTATTACACCTGAATAAAGGCAATTACAGGGACATGAGGGAGGAGCTGGGTAGGACTGACTGTGAGACGGGCCCAGCAGGAAAGACAGTGCAATAGCAATGGCAGGAGATTTTTGGAGTAATTCAGGATACAGGAGAGATTTATCCTGAAGAAAACGAGGCATGGTACAGGGAGGATCAGACAACCATAGCTGACTAGGGGAGTCAGGTATAGCATAAAAGCAAAATAGAAAGGACATAATGTGGCAAAGTGCTGGGGGAAACCTGAGGATTGGGAAGCTTACAAAGACAAACAGAGGGCAAACAAAATAAAATAAGGAAGGAGATTATTAAGTCTGGGGTAATATAAAGGAAGACTGTAACAGTTTCTGTCGATATATAAAGTACAAATGAGCGGCAAAAGTGAACATTGGACTCCTGGAAAATGATACTGGAGAGATAGTAGTGGGGAACGAGAAAATGGCCAAGGAACTGAAGAATACTTCGCATCAGCCTTAACGATGAAAGACACGAGTAATACATTAAACATTCAAGCGATTGAGAGGCCGGAGCTGAGTATGTTGGCCACCATCATGGAGAACATGCTAGAAAAACATTTAAGGTGGTTAAATAATCTTGACCAGATGGACTACATCCCAGTGTTATAAGAGAGATAGCTGAAGAGAGAAGGGAGGAGATCATGGTGATCTTTCAGGAATCACTACATTAAGGAACAATCTCAGAGCACTGGAAACTCACTAACGTGACATCCCTCTTTAACGAGGGAGTAAGGAAAAAGACAAAAAAATCCACAATGAATAGCTTAACCTCGGTCGTGTGTAAGATCCTGGAATCTATTGTGAAGGATGAGATTTCTGAATACTTGGAAGTTTTTGGTAAAATAGGGCAAAGTCACTACAGTTTATCAAGGGAAGGTCATGCTTGATAAATCTGTTGGAATCCTTTGAAGACGAAATGAGCAGGCTCGACGAAGCACAGTTATCCACCTTGTCTTCAAGATGGTCTTGGACAAAGTTTCACACAAGAGATGACTGAGTACGATAAGGGTCCATGGTGTTCGAGGCAAAGTAGTGGCATTGGTAGAAGCTTGGCTGTCTGGCAGAAAGCAGAGAGTGGGGATGAAATGGTCCTTATCCGGAAGGCAGCCAGTGACATGTGGTGTTCCATAAGGCTCAGATTTGGAATCATAATTTTTAATCGTAACGTTAACAATCTAGATTTCAGAATTAAGGGCACTATGGCAAAGTTTGCAGAATATACAAAGATAGGCAAATGAACAGATCATATTGAGGACGCGGAGAGGCTGAAGAAGGAGTTCGACAGGTTAAGAGATCGGCAGATGCATTCCAACGTCGCAAAGTGTGAGGCCATGCACTTTTGCACGAAGAATAGAGGCATGGTCTTTTTTTTAAATGGGGAGAAAATTCAGAAATCTGAAGTGCAAAGGGACTTGAGAGTTCTACTGCAGAGTTCTCTCAAGGTAAGCTAACAGGTTGAGGCAGTAGTTAGGAGTGCAATTGCATTTATTATTGATGGCATTTATTACGAGAGGAATTGAATATAAAACAGGTTGTATATGACTCTTAATAAACCACATTTGGAGTATTGTGCATAATGTTGAGCCCCATATCTCAGGAAGGATGTACTGGCCCTGGGGTATGTTCACAAGATCTTCACGAGAATGGTCGCAGGAATGAAAAGCTTATTGTATGAGGCATGTTTGAGGATGCTGGGTCTGGTCCTAGTAATAAATAGCTTATCGTATGAGGCTTGTTTGAGTACTCTGGGTCTATACACGATAAAGTGTAGAAGGATGAGAGGGATTGTAACGGAAGCATGCAGAATACTGAATGACCTGGACAGAGTGGATGTTGGTAAGATGTTTCCATGGGACTAGAAGCCGAGGGCACAGCCTTAGGTGAAAGGGAATACCCTTTAGAACAGTGATAAGGAGAAATGTCTTTAACCAGAGAATGGCGAATCTTTGAAATTTGCTGCCACAGAAGGCCGGGGGGGAGGGGGGGGGGGCAGGTCATTGAGTATATTTGGGACGGAGATAGATAAGGTTTTGATTTTCCAGGGGATCAAGGGTTACAAGGAGAAGGTTTGAGAATGGGATTGAGAAGCCTATCAGTGATGATTGAATGGTGGTGCAGACTCGATGGGTTAAATGGCCTACTTTCTGCTCCTTTGTCTTATTGTCTTATGGTTTAAATCTCAAGAGGCAGCTTGCATCTCCGAGAAGATGGATTCATGTTCTTCATGAAGGTCAGAAGCTGGAGAGAATAGTTAACTGTTTTAGAATGAAGGTATTGTGGCTGCTGTCAGGCTGGTGGATAATATGACATTCAGTGCAGGATCACACACCAATTGCACTGATTTAGTATGGGGAGAGTTTATTCAAAATCTGGACCTCTCCTTCTCTGTCAATTACTGTGGGGAGTGGGAGTTGGAGTGGTAGGGAATAACTTTCCTCAGAGGCACTTAAACTGTCCAGTATCATGCATCCTGAGTGAAACAACAGTCATGGAATCTATCAACTTCTCATTGTCTGTTTAGAATATAATGATTGATTGCCCATCCCCCCATTGTTCAATGCAATCACCTCGAATTCTCTCACAGCGCTACGGATCAACCTTCACTCACTCCTCATTGTGCTATTATCCCAGAGATTAATCTGGTGGAACTCCTTTTCACACTCTCTGTGGTAAGGAGATCACTTCTTATAAAGGAGACAAAATCTATCCCCAATGCCACAAATACTGCCTTAACTACACTCAGGTTTGATCGCAATAATTCCTTTCCCTCACTTAGCTGGCTCCGTTCCTTTTGTGTGAAATAGGAAATCATTCATTTACGATGCACTGTCACTGATCTGGAATATGAAGGTCCGCATCAATACAACAAGCACCGGGGGTGCCTATTCAGATGGACATCACTCTCGGGGAGCTACACAATCACAAAGAATACATCTAAAACAGTGAATGGCCACCTACCTGAATGGAAATGAACTGCTGGAATATGGGATACTGGCAGAGGAAGGGAGATATCTTCCCTTTTGATCTGCTCTTGCGGGATCTGTGCAGACCTGATCAGGTCAGCATCTTATGCCGACATTGAATTGAGTGGCTGGTTCAGCTGTTCCACAGGACAGAAAAGAGTAAAATACAGTGCTGTGGGTTTGCAGTCACACAGAAACCTGACCAGGGAAGGATGACCAACTGCTTTCTCTAATGGGCATGAGGCAAGCTGATAACAACAGATTATAATTCTGTGGCTCTAGATTATTAACTAATGATGTGACCACCATATACTGCCATCCCATCTTTCAGATTCTGTGCAGAGAACAAATTAAACACCTCAAGTGTAATTGTTTTGCAATGGACACGTGGTTAAAGGGACGTGAAACAACTGTATCTGGAATTAACAAAGGCACAAACAAAGGTTTATTCAGGAATTGCATGAGGCTGAGGAGGACACTGGATGTCACGATGGTGGTACTGGAAAGGATTGGTGAGAGGGGAAGATATGGAGATGTAAACTGGGCAGGAGAAAATGAATCAAGGAGGTTGAGAACAATCTGTTTCATTCTTGCATATTGGTGAGCAACTTGTATTGAGTAATTTGCTTGTTATAATTTCTAAGGGATGGAATCCTTGATTGAAAATGAAAATGTTGACTTGCACCTTTCCAAACTTTACATATAATGAGCATCAATTCAGTTCAGACCATTTCACTAGACAGCTCCAGTGACTTACCAGGAGGACCAACTATAGCAAGGATAGGATAGTAACCAGCTTGAATAACCTTCAGTACATCTTCAATCCGCGTTACTAATGATATCCAAGGCTGGGCAAGCCAGTAAAGACCATCGGATAAACTCCTGTCCATTGTTGGAATATTTCAGTCTACTGCTATCAGTTTCTGATCTCTCCTCACCCTCTCTCTGAAGCCGCGGATCCCTGTTACTGGTGTGGGTGATGCTCCTGATCATACGATGGGATAAAACACTGAAAGCATTCCCTTATTCATAGAAGAGAGAACCTCTCTAGGGATGCATAGGATCCATGTAAATTGACATAATCACAATCGCTGAATAAACAGCTCAGTTAATTCCTTTCAATTCAATACTGTTTCATTAAAATTCAAAATAACTTTGAACATTCATGCATTCTGTGTGTGATATCTGAGTGCGACTGAAGGAAGGAATGTTGAAGATGGAAGATTGATTGTGTGTAATCATTCCGTCTGCCTTGGATATGTAAATAATGCCAGAGGCTTAACAGACCATAAATACACTTCTCTGCTCAGACATGGAGAAACACATCCTGTAACTACAGATCAGCCATTGCAACATCAGTAAAACATTGAGAGAACATCTTTCATCCATGATCTGATGGCAAAATGTGCCTGAGACAATGTGGTTTTATACGAAACAAACGACATGGATATGTTAACGGGGAATTGTACGTGACAAACAGAATTCAGATTGTTATTCCAGAATACGAGAGGGCAGGTGTGGGTCATGTTGTTGATGTTATCGATGCTAAGGAACTGTGATAAAGTATTATGTACTGGACTTCAATTACATTGCGATTATGACATTGGGGAAAAGAGAGAAGATGGCGAGGAATCCGGGACATGACTGTTCAGTCTGGGCGGAGGGACAGTGATGTTCCCCAATCACTAGCATTGGAATGATACTCTTTATAACTCATATGAAGAACAGATTCAAGGGTACATCTACAATGAGGAATTAGCAGAGACAATAATAATAAAATGCATTTATGCAATACAAACTACAGGGAAGAGTGATTTTCTGTCCAGACGGAAATATGCACACTACAAAAAGATACGGTGGTTAAAATGCACTCCTGATATGGAGCCATATAAATTGAAATGTGGATTACAAAACTATGGAAGTGGTGTGTGATATTTATCAATCATTATTTGATCCACAGCTGAGATCCTGATTTCCCTTCTGTCAGTGTAATAGAAAAGAAACAAACTTAACATTTTCTGTGAAACCTGAAAGAGAATGCGATGCTAATTCTAAAACTTTTCTGAACGTTGCAAACACTTTGCTGAATTCTGCAGTCGAAGAGACAGCTTGACTTTGCTGAACTTTGTGTACATTCAACCTGGCCTGGCGAGCAGGCGAATTCAGCAGATAAGCAAAGAAAAACATAAAGACAGTTATGTTCACGGCAAGGGAGTGATAAATTAAGAACTTGAATGTTTCCAAGCCCTTAGCCTTGAGCGTGTGATAAGAAGACCATAAAAGGAAAACGTTAATAATTTTCAGGGCCCTTACACAAGGTGTGTTTGCCAAGTGTATTGGCTCCCTGCAGTGGTTAAAAATAAAGCTTTTCCTTTGCTCTTGCTCACATCTGAGTCCAGTCAGAATAATTTCCACGACAGTCAGCGATTCACCTGACTGAGTTTCTGTGGACCAGGGGTTATGATCATTTTCTGCTGTTCTTGGCATAGTCTATTTTTTAAAAATCCACCTTATCTATGGTACTAATCTATTGGCCGAATGGATTTTGTCAGCTGTCGGTAACCTAGCTCTGTGACATTATTGTGAATAAGTGATCTGTGATGACAGCCAGTATCAGCACACTGCTCACAGTGTATGACACCCAGACAAAGTGTTTGCAGTCCAGAGGAATTTCTAAATAAAACTTCTTACTTCTGTCTGTCCATATCTATCCATCTCATTACAACCTTGGTTCAAACATAGAAAAAGGAGCTGAATTCCAGCCCTTGACATCATGCTACATCCTTTCAAATTTGGCATCATTGAACATGAACAAAAAGGGCATGGGGGCAAATACTCCATTATTGCTGTCATACCTGACAGGTAGGAAGAAGGACATTGTTGTTGGCGGTCAGTCATCTCTGCTCCAGAACATTTCTGCTGTAGTCGCTCAGGATAATGTGTATGTAGTTTTGCTCGCTGAGCTGGAAGTTTCATTAGCAGACGTTTCATCACCATACTAGGTAACATCTTCAGTGACTCTTCAGATAAAGCCTAGATCCAAGCATCTCCAGCTGCTTCATCAATGACCTTCCCTCCATCATAAGTCGGACGTGGGGATATTTGACAATGACTGCACAATGTTCAGCACCATTCGCAAATGCTCAGATATGGAAGTAGTATATGCCCAAATGCAACAAGATCTGGACGCTCACCAGGCTTGGGCTGATAAGTGGCAAGTAACACAGATGCTAGACAATGAACATCACCAATAAGAAACAATATAACAACTTGGTATTCAACAGCATTATCATCACTAAATTCCCCACTATCTATATCTTGGGGGTTATCATTGACTAGAAACTCAACTAGACTCACCACATAAATATAAGAGCAGATCAGAGTCTAGGAATACTGTGTGAGTAACTCACCTCCTGACTTACCAAAGCCTGTCGATCATCTACAAGGCACAAGTCCAGGAATGAGATGGAATTCTCCCACTTGCCAGAATGAGTGCCGCCCCAATAACACCAAGACGTTTGACACTATCCTGGACAAAACAGTCCATTTGATTGGCATCACATCCACAAGCATTCACTCCCTCCACCACCGTCTGTCAGTAGTGGAAGTGTGTACTATCTACTGCACACTCTGCAGAAATTCCCCAAAGATCCCCAGACAGCACTTTCCAATCCCAGGAACACTTACGTCTAGAATGATAAGGGCTGCAGACTTATGGGAATACCCCACGACTTACAAATTCCCTTACAAACCAGTCAACATCCTGATGTGGAAATATATCGCCGTTCCTTCACTGTTGCTGGGAATAAAATCCCCTGGAATTCCCTCCTCAAAAGCATTGCGGGTCAACACACAGCAGGTGGACTGAAGCGGTTCAAGAAGGCAGCTCAGTACCACTTTCTCAAGGGGGCAACGAGGGACGGGCAAGAAATGGTGGGCCCGTCCAGCAATGCCTGCATCCAAAAAAGATTTTTAAACAATAGTTCCAAGTTGAGCTTCTCGATGGGAAAGGTTATCTGTTTTGAACATGAACAGGAAAGCAGTGTTTCTTATACAGAACATTGTAGACGTTTCTGTTATTCGAAGGGTGTTCAGTGTTCGAAGACTTATTGTTGCTGTGTGCTGTGATAAATTGCATCTGTTTTATTTAATTCAACAACACTAGCGTAACAGGATAGATCCTTTGAAAATACCAGACTGAATATGACAATCATCGGAGAGACAATGTACTCCCACCAGATGAGTCTCACAGATCGCTGTGTATATTCAACGTTTAATGGACTACTGGCTGACACTGAATCGTCCAACCATCCATATCACAGGGGTTACCATTGAACAGAACGTGAAGTAAAATCAATATGCAAATACAAGGGTTACAAAAGCAGGTCAGAGACTTACAATTCTGCACTGAGTAATAGACCCTACCACCTAAAGAGCATGGGATATAGTAATAGGTTTAGGCCATTCAGGGAGAAAGTGAGGTCTGCAGACGCTGGAGATCAAAGCTGAAACTTTATTGCTGGAACAGCACAGCAGGTCAGGCAGCATCTAGGGAACAGGAGATTCGACGTTTCGGGCACATGCCCTTCTTCAGGAATCATTGTTTCCTGAAGAAGGGCATGTGCCCGAAACGTCGAATCTCCTGTTCCCTAGATGCTGCCTGACCTGCTGTGCTGTTCCAGCAATAAAGTTTCAGCTTAGGCCATTCAGCCCATTCCTTCACTCTGAAACTGCCGTTTTGTCATTGTCTGTATGACTAGTGGAACTATCTTATACACACTGACTGTATCAATATTTGCAGTGATCAATCAGTTTGTATCGGATACCTCACCTGACATTCTTCTAAATTCCATCGAGTACCCACACTGCCGTGCATATGACAAATCACCATCCCCAGGATAGATCACCTCCAATACCACCTGATCTTTCCCCAGAGATAGTGCCCAAAACAACTCCCAAAATTCCAAATGCCGTCTGAATATAGCCCATTACATTCTCAACAGTATATCTCCTCTCTTGTATTCTAGATCCCTTGAAATGAATTCTAACACTGCATTTGCTTTCCTAACTGTCAACTGAACCTGTACACTAACCATAAGAGAGGACGAGTGCTTCAAAATCCTTTTGTGCTTCAGATTCAATGGATCCTATTAGAACATAGTGTCTGCCTCTATTCCGCCAATCAAAGTGCATAATCTCACACGATCAGCCACTTATTTGCCCACATACCTAAACTGTTCAAGCTTTAATGCAGCCTCCCCAATTCATGAATTTCGCCTGCCAATCCAACCATCACTGTATCATCTCCAAACTTAGCAAAACGGCCCTCAGGTCTTTTGTTCAGGTGGTTCATGTAAATGGCATTTCCTGACTCCGGAAGGATTGTGCACCATTGAAAAGATGCAGCACTCAAGGTCGTTGACTCCATTCAGGTTAAAGCAGTGGCTTGACTGGAATTATACCTTTAAAGTCTTCACTCCCTGCACCACTGACACCCAGTAGGTGATCACCCTGCCCCTGTTTTGTTGTGAATTTACCCCGTTATGGTGACAAAGGACTTGATGGTGCACAATCCCAATCTAATGATGTCACTCTGTCTCAACACTAACTGCGTGTTGCTCATAACAACCAATGTCACTGTGTGTTGATGATGATGGAGAGAGCTGGGGGAAGGAATGTCTATGATGAATGACTGTGTGACTGCCAGCGTGAAACCTTCCCTGACAGCCTCGGATGTAACGGTGACAGCTGTCACCACTGCAGACATGATCAGTCTTCCTACAGTTCAAATCAAGGAAAGTGAACAGACTTGCAGAGTGTTCCTGGCTGAGCACTCAGATGCAGTGAGGACCAACTGGCAGAAGTATTTAAAAACTATTTCAACTTCTCTCTCCTGAAGCCGAAATCCCAACCCACTTCAAGAAGACCACCATCATCCTTGTAATTGAGAAATCACATGCAACATTCCTTAATGATACCGCTCTAACTTCAATAAATATGAAGTGCTTTGAGACGCTGGTTATGACCCACACCACCTTCAGTCTCCCAACCTGATCTGCTGTCCGATAATGTGTCGACTGATGTAACGGGTCCACAACAGATGCCATATACCTACCCTGCCCTCATCCATGGAACATCCGGACAACAAGGATGCCTACACCAGACTCCTGGTCATTGACTACAATGACCTTCAACATCATTATCCCCTCCAGATTTATCTCAATACTCTGTGACATTGATCACCTTCAACATCATTATCCCCTCCAGTCTTATCTCTATACTCTGTGACTTTGATCACGGCTCCACACTCTGCAAATGGATACCCTGGTTTCTGACACACAGGCGACAATCTGTGAAGATATGTATCAGCACATTCTCCACAATAAAACTCAACACTGGAACTCCTGGAGGATTTGTTCTCAGCCCCGTATTGTACTCCCCATGCACCCACAGCTGTTCCCTCAGCCCCCTACTGTACTCCTTGTACACACATGACTGTGCCCACATCCTCCTACTGTACTCCCTGTACACTCACGGCTATGCACTCAGCCTCCTACTGTACTCCCTGCACTCCCATAGTTGTGTCCTCAGCCCCCTACTGTACTCCCTGCACTCCCATGGCTGTGGCCATATCCCCATACCCTGCTCCCTCTACTCCCAAGGTTGTGTCCTCAGCCCCATATCATACTCGCTCTACTCCCATATCTCTGACATCACCCCCTATTGTACGCCCTGTACACACGCGGCTGTATTGTCAAATTCCAAACAACGCCAGCTATAAGTTCGCTGTTAAATCACCACATCTGAAGGAATATCAAACAACGATGAGTCAGAATACAGAAAGGAGATCGAGGGCTTAGTGGCATGGTGTAATGATAATAACCTCTCTCTCAAATTCGGCAATCGTTAAGAACTGATCATTGACTTCAGAAAGAAAGGAGAGGAACACACCGTCATCTACATCAATGGTTGAGGAAGTGCAGAGCATCAACTCCCTCAGAGTGACGATAACTGACAACCTTCCCTGGTCTTCTTGCACAGGTGTGACAGTCAACAAGGGTGAACAACGCCTCTTCTTCCTCAGGACGCTCAGGAAATTCAGCATGTAGTACTTCGACAGATACACCATTGAGAGCATACTATATGGGTGCATCACAGCTTCATACAGCAACGCTCTGCCCAGGCCCACAAGAAATAACAGAAGGTTGGGTGCACAGCCAATCTCCCAACCATTGACTCTATTTACATTGCTCATTGCCACAGAAAGGCTGCCAACATCTAGAACAAAGAACATAGAACATAAAACAGTACAGCACAGAACAGGCCCTTCAGCCCACGATGTTATGCCGACCATTGATCCTCATGAATGGAGCCTCAAATTTCTGTAACCATATGCGTGTCCAGCAGTCTCTAAATTGCCCCCAATGACCTTGCTTCCACAACTGCTGCTGGCACCGCATTCCATGCTCTCTCAACTCTCTGTGTAAAGAACCCGCCTCTGGCATGCCCTCTATAACTTCCTCCTACCAGCTTAAAACTATGACCCTTCGTGTTAGCCATCTTTGCCCTGGAAAATAGTCTCTGGCTATCGACTCTATCTATGCCTCTCATTATCTTGTATAATCTGTCAGGTCCCATCTCCTCCTCCTTTTCTCCAAAGAAAAAAGATCGAGCTCAGTCAACCTCTCTTCATAAGGTAAGCCCTCCAGTCCAGGCAGCATCCTGGTAAACCTCCTCTGAACCTTCTCCAAAGCACCAACATCTTTTTTATAATAGGGCAACCAGGATTGGATGCAGTATTCCAAGTGCGGTCGAACCAAAGTTTTATAGAGCTGCAACAAGATCTCAGGACTCTTAAACTCAATCCACCCGTTAATGAAAGCCAAAACACCATACGATTTCTAAACAACCCTGTCCACTTCGGTGGCCAGGTTAAGCGATCTTTGTACCTGCACCCCAAGATCCCTCTGGTCCTACACACTGCCAAGAATCCTATCTTTAATCCTGTACTTAGTTTTCAAATTCGACCTTCCAAAATGCATCACCTCGCATTTATCCAGGTTGAACTCCATCTGTCACCTCTCAGTCCATCTCTGCATCCTGTCAATGTCCAGCTGCAGCCTAGAACAGCCCTCTATGCTGTCAATGACACCTCCAACCTTTGTGTCATCTACAAACTTGTTGATCCATCCTTCAATCCACTCATCCAAGTCATTATTAATAAAAAATATAAACAGTAGAGGCCCAAGGAGAAAGCCCTTTGGAACACCAATCACCACTGACTTCCAGGCAGAATATTTTCCTTTTACTACCACTCGCTGTCTTCTGTTGGCTAGCTAATTCTGTATCCAGACAGGTATGTTCCCCTGAATCCCAGTCCTCCTGACCTTCTGAATGAGCCTACCATGGGGAACCTTTACAAATGAATTGCTGAAGTCCATATTCACCACATCCACAGCCCGACCGTCATCAACCTTTCTAGTCACATCCTCAAAGAACACGATAAGTTTTGTGAGGCATGACATGCCCCTCACAAAGCCGTGTTGACTGCATTTAATCAAGCCATACTTTTCCAGATGGTCATAAATTCTATCCCTCAGAATCCTTTCTAACACATTGCAGACGACAGACGTGAGACTTAATGGTCTGTAATTGCCGGGGATTTCCCTATTTCCTTTCTTGAAGAGAGGAATCACATTTGCCTCCCTCCAGTCCTCAGGTACGACTCCGGTAGAGAGTGAGGATGCAAATACCTTCGGAAGTGGCGAAGCAATTGCATTACTCGTTTCCTAAAGCAGCCAAGGATAAATCTAGTCCCGGCCTGGTGACTTTTCAAACTTAATATTTGACAAAATTTTCAGCACATCAGCTTCCTCTACCTCTATCCATTTCAGCATGCACACATGCTCTTCAACGGTTTCATTCACTACAAAGTTAGTTTCTTTCGTAAAGTCAGAAGCAAAAAACACATTTAGGGCTCCCTCCCTCCTCAGACTTCACACAAATTCCCTATGCTATCCCTGATCGGCCCTACTCTTTCTTTGACCATTCCCTTATTCCTCACGTAAGTGTAAAATGCCTTTGTGTTCTCCCTAATCCATTCTGCCTAGCCTTTCTCGTGCCCACTCCTGGCTCTCCTCAGACCAGTTTTGAGCTCCTTCCTCGCCTACCTGTAATCCTTTAGAGCTGAGCTTGACCCTAGCTTCCTCAACCTTATGTAAGCTACCTTCTTCCTTTTGACGAGAAGCTCCACTGCTATCGCAGATTACTGAGGGGAGGGAGACAGGAAATAGCTGGGGCATTAATAGAGGTCTTTGTAGCATCCGTGAACACAACTGAAGTCTCGGAGGAGTGGAAAGTTGATGTTTAAGAAGGTTAGCATAAATAATCCAGTTAATTATAGACCAGTGAGCCTGTCATCAGGGGTAGGGAAGCTGCTAGAGAAGATACTGAGGGAACGGGTCTTTTCTCATTTGGATGAAAATGGTCTTATCAGTGATACGCAAAATGGTTATGTGCAGGGAAGGTCACGTCTTACGAACTTAATAGAATTCTTTGAGGAAGTGACAAAGTTCATTGGTGAGGAAGGGACTGTAGATGTCGTTTACATGGACTTCAGGAAGGCGTTTGATAAGTTTTTCCATGGTCGGGTTATGAAGAAAGTGAAGTCACATGGTTTTCAGGGTGTGCTAGCTACATGAATAAAGAACTGGCTGGGCAACAGGGTACAGAGCGTAGTAGAGGAAGACAGTTTCTCAAAATGGAGGACTGTGACCAGTGGCGCTCCATTAAATATGTTTCCAGAAAGATACATGAATGGGCAGGGAGCAAAGGGATACAGACTCTTAGATAGAGGATCTGGATAAGCGCAGGATTTGACCGACGAATAGTCTGTTGTACTGGAATGTTCTTAGTCCAACATTACCAAAGACACATCACATGCCTGTAAAGATCTCCCACACCCTCTTCCATCAGGCTACAAGATACAGAAGCTTGGAAACACAGAAATCTGGTTCAGGAGCGGCTTCTTCCTGGCTGTTATTAAACTGATGAATGGACTCTCTAAACTCAGATAATGCTGATCTTGTTCATGTTGAGCTCACCTAACGCATGCTCTGTGCACTGTAATTGTTGCCTCTCAGACATGTTTTACAGCCATCGTTCTGTACATCCTTGCTTACTATGATCTGCATGGACATCTTGGCACAGGTCAAAATACATCCTCACCTCACACCCCACCCCCCCAGCTCCCTCAAGTGCTCACTCTTAGCTCTCTCCGGTCCTCACTCCTAGCTTCTCCCAACATCCCCCCCAGCTCTCTGTGACCCCATCCACAGCTCCCCATGTCCTTTGTCTCTCACTGTGGCTCTCTCCCTGTCTGTTTCCCTCAGGTTTCCTTTTCCCTGCCTTCTGTTGCTTTCCCTGAACTTATTATCTTCCCTGCTCCCTCTCCATGTGAAGGTTTGTTTCCGTGTTTTGTTTCCGTTTTCTCGTTGACTGACTGTCCATCTGTTCCCCTCACTGTGGTCTCTCTCTCCTTCCCTTTGTTTCTGTCTCTTTCTCCCTCGTTGTGATGGTGATGGTTTCTCTATTCGTTTGAAGCCGGTGATGGCTCATTGGTTCGATGCTGGCATTGCAATTAACTCAACTGGGTTTTGATATCGATTAATTGATTAATTATTGATTAATTTCAATTGTTGTCAAATCAGCACCCAGAACATGGGTATCCATTTAACAGTCAATTGTTACATCTATTTATTTTAGAACAACCCATCTCCCAGTGTTCCGTACACTGGCAACTGAAAACATTCTAGTCACATGCATAATGGTCTGACATGGTAACTGCTCTGCCCAGGATCATAAGAAACTACACACGGTTGTGTGCCCAGCCGAGCGCATCACGGAAGACCACCTTCCGTCATTTATACTTGTCATTGTCGCAGAAAAGCTGGCAACATCAAAGATCTCTCCCAAACCGGTAATGATCTCCTCCAACCTCTTCCAACAGGGAGGATACACAGAGGCTTGAAAACATGGATCAGCATGCTCAGGAACACTTCCTTCCCTGCCACAATTAGACTGATGAATTGACATCGCTAACATTTCAAATAATATTAATCTTCCTCATGTCGATTTTGCTTTTCTCACCTCTTGTGAAGCTGTAACCATATATGCCTCACTCTGTTTAAGTACCGGACAATATTTTTTTATGTTTACTATCATATGCCTGCACTACTCGCAAAACAAACCTTTCCATTGTACATTTGACTAAAATAAATCAGATCAATCACGTGGACTGCAGTGGCTCAAGGTCTTCTCAAGGGCAACTGTGAAAATGAACTAATGCTGGCCCAGTCAGAGATACCCATATCCCGTTAACAAATATAAGAAATGTCCACATTCAGGGAATACTGACAGGGGGATTCAAATCACTTAAAACATGATCTTAGACAAATAAAGGTTTCCCTCGCTATCTGAAAGAAACCGTTTGCCAGCTGATATGGTGTAAAGTGCAGTATCACTAATTTATATGTGAAAAAATTCGCCTTTCTTCTTAAAAGTGAAAATTCTCTTCATATTTCTTTTGGTCAGCGAAACAAGGTCCTAATGTAGGTCATTCGGAAAGGGAACTGGTGAAAAGCAACCTTTTGAAAAGCGGGGAATACCTGTATGTACATGGTCATTATATTCAGGAAGATGGGAAAGGCAAAAAATAAATGACGTGAATCACACATTTGATTTCCAGCCCCGCTGATCATAATT
The DNA here is from genome assembly GCF_037043375.1 of Chiloscyllium plagiosum. Classification (NCBI taxonomy): domain Eukaryota; kingdom Metazoa; phylum Chordata; class Chondrichthyes; order Orectolobiformes; family Hemiscylliidae; genus Chiloscyllium; species Chiloscyllium plagiosum. The sequence continues at coordinate 48,848,680 of NW_028270185.1, forward strand.
CTCTTTGTTTGTTCTTTTCCTTCTTTATCTCTCTTTCTTTATTGAGTCCTCCTCCCCTTCAAAGCAGACTTCCCTGTCAACGGTATTAATCACACCCATTTCCAGCTGCTTTCGGTTCAGGAAGGTTCCCCAGCACTTTCTGTTCGTTCCTTTGCATTGCCTTGTATAATTTCAGATTTTCAGCATCTTCCTTTATTTGATTTCACCTTCAATTTTGTTATTTCGTGGGATGTTGGCATCTCGGCCAAGGGCAGCATTTGCTGACCATCACGAATTGCCCTGACTCTGAGGCCATTCCACAAGCCAGTATAAAGGTAAGCACTTTGTCCTGGGGCTAAAGTTTCATTTAACTCCAGACCGGGTAATAACATTAGATTTCTTTACCGAAGGTGATCAGTGAAACAGGAAGGCTTTCAGACAAAATGTTGCTTTTATGGTTGTTTTTGTGAAATTCACTTTTATTCCAAATCTTATCAGTTTTATTGAAATTCTGTCATCAGCTGTGTTGGAATTGAAACAAATAACTTGAAACAATATCTTTTGTTTAATAAGCTTTGCTCCTGAATTACACCCAGTGATATCCCTACATTCATATATTGTCCTATTCATGAAGTAACGTCCATGGCAAGAACAATTTTATGATTGAAATATTTGTAATCAGAAAAGTGGTCAGAAGAGAGCTTGAAACATTGAGTCTGAATTTTACCAACGTGTAGGAAATGGATTGTTTAGCAACAGCACTGACACAGAAATGAAGATTGGAGACATTAGGAGCTAGTAGTGGACAGGTTTGGTGACAGAGAGAACAGAAGACATAAATCAGTTCAGGACAAAAAGGGATCTCGAGGTTTTGCGCAGATTTGTTCTCAGATGTTTGTGAGGGAGTGGTCTGCAATTCATAGATAATTAATGGAGACTGCAATGGAAACTGTAGACAATAGATTCTTTCTCTGACAAATATACATTAAAAAAAATTGCAACGAAGTTCAAACTTGTTCTTGGATTAATGAATGAACACAAGTAGAGAATACCAACAATAGCGAGATTAGGTTAGTAGCACACCCTCCATCCCGCCCAGAATAATCATCAGCACTGCTGATATCCGATATGGAAGAAATTCTCAACATGGGGAAAACTTGAAAAGACACAAGAAAAACCTCCTCTCCATTGTTGTAATGTTCCAGTTCGTTATTCTCTCTGATCGGTCCTCTCTCTGTCTAGGTAGCTGTTGATCTCTGTTACTATTTGGAATTGATGCATTTACTACTACAGTGGGATAGTGCACTGAATGAAACCCTTCACCAATAGAAGAGGGAAACCCTCCAGTGAAACAGTTACATTGCGTGGAGACTGACATTAATCATAGTCACTAAACAAACACTCCCCGCTTTCAATCCAAAACATTCAGTTCACAATATTACTGGACTGGACTACATGTTGATATTGCTGACTATTTGTCAAATCTCCCATCACAAATTGCTTTAGTGAAGTCAGTTCTGAGGGAGAATGATGTATGTTATCTTTTCGTAGGCTAGATGATTCTGCTCTGTTGTCCGTTTACTATGCTGTCGCCATTTCTCCACAAATCCCCCCACCCCGCAAAAGAAACACAACCAGGATGTTGTTACTGTGCTAATCTATCCTCCACGGGAACAAACGCCAGCCAACACATTGTCACTGGGAACAGTTGTCCTGAAGATATACAGGAAGTGTGGACTTCTCTAAATGTTCCTCTAACTGCTCCAGTAAGACAACTTTGGAACTTCCAGAGGGAATATGCTTTAGTAATTTATTTATACAAATTGAAAAACTTTTAAATGCAGTTTTATTTGCTGTAAACCGTATTTTTTTACGCATTTTGGCCTCAGCCTAAAACCAAAAGTGATAATTACCATGAAAGTTTTTATTTCAGTGGTCCTTCCTCAGAACGGATGGTAGCCCTGAAAGTGTTGATTTATATACAAAAGACGCTGAATAGCTGTTAAGGGAGACTGTCAATACCTAGGGGTTGAGTAGTGGAAGGCTAAGTGAGTACTAGGTCTGGTGGTATGGGTAGGGAGCATTGAGGAGTTCAGTCCCTAAAATTATTGAATACTATTTTGAGTCAGAATGACTGCAAGGTCCGCCCACGGAAAATGAGGTGTTGTTCTTCCAGCTTGCGTTGAAATGTCCTGGAACACTGCAGCAAGCCTGACGCAGAGATATGGGCCAGGGAACAGGATGGGATATTAAACTGGCAGGCAAGTGGAAAATCGGAGTCTTTTGCATAGGTACAGCTTGGATATACTGTGAAGCGTTCATCCAGTGTACTTTTAGTTTCCCCAATGTCGGGCAGACCACAATATGAGCAGCGAATGTAGTAGACCGGATTATGGGAAATGTTGGTTGGATACTGCTTCACCTGGAAGGTATGTTTGGGCCCTTGGATAGTGAGGAGGGAGGAGGTAAATGGGAAAGTGTAACACCTCCGGCAGGGGAAAGTGAAGTGGACCCGTGATTGGGGGTGGGGGAGGTGGGGGGAGGTGTGGGCAGTGAATAACGAGCGGACATGGGTGTTCTGGAGGAAATTGTCACTTTAGAAGGCGGAAACGGTAGAGGAGGCAAATATGTTTCTCGTGGTGGTATCTCATTGGAGATGGGGGAATGCACACTGATGATCTTCTGCATGTGAATGCTGGTGGGATGGTAGGTAAGAACAGGGAGAACTATATCGCTGTTGCAGGAAGGAGGAGAGAGGGTGAGGGTAGAAGTGCAGGAGGTGGGTCAGAACTGGTTGAGAGCCCTGTCGACAAAAGTACTGGGAATTCTCGTTTGAGGGAGAAGGTGGACATTTCAGAGGCCACATTTTTGAATTTGAAATCATCAGAAGCAATACATTTGAGTGGGAGGAACTGGGGGAATGGAATGGAGTCTTTGCACGAAACAGAGTGTGAGGATGTATACTCCAGGTAGCTGTGGGAGTCGGTGGCTTAATACTGGATATCAGTGACCTGCGTATCCCCAGTATAGAAGCAGAGATGTCGAGGAAAGAAAGGGAGGTCTCAAAGATAGACCAGGTGAAAGTGAGGGAGGAGTGTAAATTGGAAACAATGAACTTTTCCAATTCCGGTCAAGAGAGAGGAGGAGGAGCTATGATATTATCTATGTATCGGATAAACAGTTGTGGATGGGGGCTGGAATAGAAATGAAAAAAGGAATGATAAACGTACCCCATGAAGGAACAGTTATAACTTGTGTCCACGTGTGCATCCATGCACCCCCTCTGTATGGCAGGAGCAGGCAGAAACAATGGGTGTGCCCATGCAATTCTGTTTGTGAATTTACAGGAGGACATAAAAGCGAGCTCTGCTATGAGAGGTCCATCAGCTTCGGGACTGTTAGGTGGGGGCGAGTGCGTAAGAATCTCCAGGTGAAATGTTGTCAGATTTAGTTATTAAAATGGCGTGATGTGCCATGGCAGGGTTATGGGCCAGCAGGTGATATGTGGAGGTATCTGAGAGCTGGCGGAGTAGCACCACCCTTATCGGCACAGGCTGAATAACACAGTCTGGGTTGGATCGAAGCATACAGCATACAGTCTGTTCAGAGAGTGATAGGTTGGATATGTTGAGGGGAATTCAGAGAAATTAAAGCAACCAGTGTCACATTGGAAGTTCTCAAAGAACAGATTGAGTCAAAGTAAACACCAGAGGAATGGGTCTAGGTGGAGGGAGAGTGTTGGAGCTGGGGGGGGGGGGGGGGTAGGTTTGAAGGTTGTGGGATGGGGAGTGGACTTTTGCCCAAAGAAATGGACACCGAGCAGAGGACGGTGGAAGAGAAGTTAAACATTATGTCGTTCCTGAAATTCATTAAAGTGGGGGCATAGAGGGATAAAGCTGAGACCTTTGCTGAGTACAGAACATTCAGTATTAGAGCGTGGAAGGTTAGAAGAGATGGTGAATACACGACAGGAAGTGGGCTTGAGGGAGGGGATGGACTCAGAGCGCAGGGAATGGGTGGGGTGGCAGGTTCCAGAGGCTTATAGGCATCTCTAAGTTATTGCATCTTGTGGGCGCCGTATATCTGGCGAGCATGGCAAATGAGCTGGATAATGAAGTAGAATTGTGGAACAGCGCAGCTTTGAGCTAATGTGATGAGATGCTGTTGGATAGACAAAATGTTGAGCTCAGTGGCACTGTCATCGCACGATCAGTCCTCAGAAAGTAACTGATTGAAAACAATCAGAATCATTATCCTATTGTAAATCTCTGATTTCATTGGGGTGACACTCAACCAGTAAGGTGTTAGTTTTCTGAGACTTTAGACCAAACTGTGAAACAAATGATGTTATTAATAAGACAAATCGATCCATGATTTTTGTAAGGCACTAGCAAAGGCAGAGCTTATTTGTCATTCCCAATAGCTCAGGGGAAGGTGTCATTGTTCATTGAAGAAATTATCAGCACATAATTACCTCCGATTCCCGTTAACCACAGTTTGCTGAGGATTGATGATGCTACATCAATCGAATATTACTTTGATGCAAGGGAGGTTACTCTGATATCATCTCTAATGACATTGGAAAATCAGTTAAAATGGTAAAGAGCAAAATGATAGAACAGGGCTTAATTGAACAATGTGGTCACTGTCCTCACAAATTTTAAGGAAAAACTGATACATGGACGTCTGATTCTGAAGAGAGATTTTTTCCTATTTGTGATGAGGCTGTTTGGTGTAGCGTTGAGACACAGAGACACAAACACCTTCAGCTGCTTCTTCAATGTCTTTCCCTCTGTCATGCCATCAGAGGTGGAGGTGTTCTTTGAAGATTATACAATGTTCAGAACAATGCGTCACCTCCTAAGATACTAAAGTATCAAATCTGGACAACATTCAAGCCTGTGCTGTTAATGTATAGATAACATTAATCAAAAGCACTGCTGGACACTAAACATTTCCACGGTTAAAAAGAAAGCGGAACACCTTCAACAACTCTAGTTGGTTTCACAGTAATATAAAAAGCCATTCAACCCATCAGATCTACTGGATAACAAGAGGCGCGATGCATTCAATCACTCCTGCCTATTACACAAGAAGACAATTTAAAATAAAAGCAGGTGCTGGAATCCAAAGTACACACGCAGAAAGCTGGAAGAACAGAATAAGCAAGGCAGCATCAAGACTTTGAGAAGTGAACGCTTTGGATATAACCCTTTGTCAGGACTTTGGATGGGAGTAAGGGGGTATTCAGATAAAATAGCAGGTGAGGAAGGAGGAAGCAGAGTGGCGAGGTGGGGGATAAGTGAACACAGATAAAGGGTATCAGCGGATGTTGATGGGAGGGCTGAATCTAGTTAGTAGCTGGACAAAAGATTGCTCACGAGGAATGGAAGGGAGGGGACGGCTTGGGAAGGGAGTCGGGGGATTGGAAGGGAGGTTAATTGAAATTGGGGAATTCAATGTTGAGTCCCCGGGGTGTAGGCTGCACAGGTGACAGATGAGATCTTGTTCCTCCAGATTATGGTTTGGTTCATTGTGGCAATGGAGGACGCCAAGGATGGCCATGTCGGAAAGGGATTGGGAAAGAGAATTGAAATAGGAAGCGACTGGGAGATTTTCCATTCCACCTAACGACCCTAGCCTTCAGCTCCCAACCGAATTCATCCCTCCCATTTCCCAACCATGTTGCACCCTCCATTGTGTCCACATAGCCGTAACTCACCATCTCCCTGATCTCCCCACCACAACCACTCCCTTCCCTCTTTATCTGCAGCTCCCCTTACCCCACCAACCCAGTTCTGAAGAACGGTTATACCTGAAATTTTGACTTTCCCAGCTCATGATGCTGCCTGGCTTGCTATGTTCTTCAGTCTTCTGTTTGTGTCCTATAACTCAGGAAGATAGAGTCTCGTCAGCACAACACGCTGGTAGGCAGGAACAACGAATTGTCCACTGATGTCCTTGAACCTCTGCCCTCGGGCCAGGAGGAAGAAATTCAGTTCCGCGAGACACTGCCACATAAATAGAAGAGACCATTCAGCCCCGCCAAACTGTTATACTGAAATAGGAGGATGTGATTGTTGCTGCAACACGACAAACCAATGAGGCATAGACTGCACAGACGGACTGCTCCATGTTGTTCCTCCTGGCTCCATTGCTAATGGTACACACGTGATATGTTAACGTGGTTTGCTGATCATGAGGAGGGAAAGTGATTGGTTTGTGCCAAGTCCCAAGGAGGAATCTTCCATCTCCGAGTTGTTATGAACTAGGCTCGACTACTCAAAACACTTTTAAGCAAGCAACCCAGCGCATATTCTTGAAATTTGTTTCAGTAAGTGTACAATGAAAATTACCCAGAGCAATTTAGCTAGGTTGACTACTAGATTTTAAACCATACAAAATCTTTATACATAAAATTACACAATGCAAAACAAAGAACAGAATAAAGAATCACGCCAGAATTCAACCTATTCAGCTAGACGTAATTATGCTATTCCGAATATACACAACTGTCCCAATAAGCAAACTCCCAATAAAAACAAGCATAAATGGAGCACAAATTTCCAGGTTGAAGTTGAAGGTCAGAAAAGAGAGAGAGTTTCCACACAGCTCCCAGTTGAACTTCCCAGTTCAAAACTAAACTGACAACTGCTTAGCTCAGCTAGTTCAGCTAAAATAGCTCACCACTCTCCGTTCATTATACTGGTCACTTATAAATCATGACCACTTTGGCATGAAGTCTCATCTGTTTCCATATAAACAAAAGGCCTCTAAAAATACTTTTCCTCTCTCCACCAAACCAGACTGATTGGAGCTAGACCCCGTTTTATTGTACCTCTGAAAAAAAAGTAGGACACAGTCTTCTTGAGCCAAGGAACAGCTTTTAGACAAAAAAGGGACCTGCTTTGTGACATGTCTCTCTCCCCCCCATAAAAAAAGAACCATCAATGCTAAAAGGCGGCTGCATGTTTAACCCTTCCAAACCCAGTTAGCAGTCTCAAAACTGACATATACACTATACTAATTGTAAACATTCAAATATGTACAAACCCATGCAGTACACCCACCACCGAACACCTCAGTATTTCATTCGAGTTTGAATAACTCATCAGCTTTCACGTTTTCACGACCTGCCATATGCACAATGGTCAGATTGAACGGCTGCAACAACAAGCTCCATCTAAACAGTCTGGCATTTTTGTCTTTATTTATTTTCCACAAATGTCAATGTGTTGTGATCAGTGCATGCGATTGTCTCAGATGCCAACACCAAAGTTTAAAGTCCTTTTCTCCACCATTGAACATTTCTGTTGATGAACGTTCGACTTCCCAGAAAAATACCCGATGGGTCTTTCTATTCCCTCATAATCCTCCTGCAGGAACACCGGACCGACACCCACATCAATGGCATTGATAGCCACCATGAAAGGCTTCGTATAATCTAGTGTAGCTAATACTGGGGCAGTGTGAACACAGTTTTTAGGCTGTAAAATGTCTCTTGACAGTCCTCTGTCCACTGAGAGTTCTTGCCCTTGACACTGCGTAAAGTTTAGCACAAACTTGCAGTAAAATCCAGTCAATCCCAGGAACCGTAGTATTGCATATTTCTTTTTGTCGACGGTGTGGAACATTCCCAAACTACTTTTGTTTTTGTATCTCATGGGGCCATTGGTCCATGTCCAATAACGTGACCCAGACATGTAACTTAGGCTTTCTCAAATTCACTTTTAGCTAGGTTTACCAACAAGCCTGCCTTCTGAAGTCAATCAAACAAGTCCGCTAAATGCTGTAAATGTTCCTTTCATGAGTGGCTAAAAACCACCAGGTCATCAATGTACACCATATAGTTGGGTATTCCGGCAATGACCTTATTATCAGTCTCTGAAATGTGACTAGATCGTTTTACATACCAAATGCGACAACGTTGAACGGATATAGTCCAATTGGCGTTATGAAAGCCGAAATTGCCTTTGCTCTCTCAGACAGAGGTCCTTGCCAGTAGCCTCAGAGCAAGTCCAACTTAGAAATGTAATTAGCTTCTCCCACCTTTCCGACACAGATCTTCAAACATGGAATTGGATATGCATCAGTCTTTGCAATGAAGTTGAAATTGTGATAGTCCACACATGTCTGCTAGGTAACGTCTGGCTTTGGCACCAGGGCTATCCTTGAGCTCCATTCACTGTAACTCACTTCGATTATGCCACGCTGGAGCGTGTGCTCTACCTCCTTCTGAAGCTGTGCCAACTTTAGAGAGTAATGCATTTAAGGATGTTGCTTAATCGGAACAACATCTCCTGTGTCTTCATCATGCACAATTATGTTCGTATTTCCCAGTCTATTTCCGAATATCTCTCCACGACATCATAATACCTCTTTCAGGTCACTCTGTTTTTCTTGTGGAAGGTGACTCAGTAATTTATCCCAATTTTTGACAACTTTCTCATTGTTCAATTTGATATAGGAATGTCCAATTCAGAATCCTCTGAACTTGTTTCTTCCTTCTGTGCTGTAATCATTAATACCCTCTCCTCTTGCTTTCTCTCCCTATCAAAATACCTGCTGAGCATATTCACATGACACATTCTATGAGATTTCATTCTGTCTGGAGTCCGTACCAAGTAGTTCACCTCATTCAATTTCTTTCCAATTTGAAAAGGTACACTAAAAATTGCTTCTAAAAGCTCAGCTGTTACTGGAAGTAACACCAATACCTTATTCCCAATTGCAAAATTGCGAATTTGTGATTTCTGATACACTTCCTGTTTCGTTGTATGCTGTGATCCTTTTAGATGCAGTCGTTTCCTAAACTTTGAAACATCGTCCAAATGGGTGGTCTCTGAATTCTGACTTATTAATATCTCCTTAACCAATAGTAATGTTCCTTTTACTTCATGCCCACAAATTAATTCAAATAGACTGAATCTGGTCGATTCATTCAGTGCGTCTCTGATAACAAATAGTTCAAAAGGAATTTATTATCGCAACTGGATTATCCTGACCATAAACCCTCAACATGGTCTTCACTGTTTGATGCCATCTTGCTCATGCTCCCTGTGATTCCGAATACTACGTAGTAGATTTGAATTGCTTTATTCCAAAGTTATCCATCACCTGCTTGAATAGTTCAGATGTGAGATTTGATCTGCCTGGATCTCTATTGGTAGTCCGTACCTAGTTAAAAAATAAGTATTTTTTTCTACAACTCTTTTAGCTGAGATGCTGCATAATGGGTCTGCCTCGGGAAATCCAGTCGACACATCCATTATTGTTAATAAATACTTATTCCGACTTTTTGTTTCAGATAGGCGACCTGCGCAATCTATCAGCACTCTTATGAAAGGTTCCTCAAATGCTGGAATCGGTATTACAGTTGCAGGTTTTATTACTGCCGTTGTGACGTGTTTGAGATGTCTAGCAATATTCAACTACATCTTTGTGTAGTCCAGGCCAGTGATAATATCTTTGTATTTCAGCCTGTAATGTTCTCACCCCCGAAATGATCTCCAGGTGGTAGCTCATGTGCCACTCGCAGCACCTCCTTTCTACACCCAACAGGAAAAATAATTTGATGAATTTCTGTCCACTTCTGATCTGCTTCAGTGTGTGCTGATCTCCATATCCACATTAAGACATCATTTGTTAAGGAGTAACACACAGGAATGCATTCGTTCTCTTTCTTGATAAGTATTTTTGATATAACTTGTGTAACTCCTCATCTTTCTGCTGTAATTCAATCAGTTTAGCAGAGCTAAAAATACGTTCATGTTTTCCTACTTGTTCCTTCTCTGTTCCACTTATCCGATCAAAAAGAAACTATCGGATAACTCTACGTCAGCTTCCTTATCTGTGCCTTTATCCTGCTTAAACCTATGCATCTATGATCTCCTGGTCACGCAATCAGGGGAAATTCCTGGAGAAACATTCTCCAGGTCTTCAGTTGCCTGTATCTCCACTGGCTTGTCAACTAGAGTAGGCAGCACGCCTACCAGTGAATCAGCTATATTATTTGCAAGGACAAATTTTATTCCTGGAGCTGAGGGTTAGGGGTCCAGTACTCCTACCACACATTCCCACGATTCTCTGGTCTCTCCAGGCTCACTTTACATTACTGAGCACTTTCTTCCTCACTATGAATTCCTGTTACCAGCACATTTTCAGGCAATAGTCGCTCAAGAGTCCATAAAGCCTCAACCCTCAGCTTTTCAGACTGAAAAGATCAGATCCTGTGTCAATTAATATTGGAACCTCCTTCCCAATTACCCTGGCGTATGTGAATAAACTTTACCCTTTCATGCAAGTTTTTTCATGCAGATTTGGCACGTACACTTAGCATTTTGTACACTCTGAGGCAGTTGCCTACCTTCCCTTATGCTTTTTGTTATGAGTCTAACAAAACTTCCAGGATTGTCTAGTTATCCTACATCTGGTTTTCTCCCAGCCCACCAACACTGTGATTTTGTGTGGCCGAGTTTATTACAATTAAAACACCATAGTATTTTAACTTTTTTGTCCCCCTCAAGGTTTTCTTTATTCCGGTGGTAAATTATCCTTATGATCTACGCTGTGATCGACCTTTCCCTCTGCATGTGAATATATCTCTTTGCTCCAATTCCTGTCCCTCAGAGACCAGAACCGGTTCTGGAAGCCAAACCAAGTGTATGGACCAGTTCATAATCATCAGCCATTTCAGTAGCTAACCTCGCTGCTTACGCTCTCTACTCTCCCACTTGAGTTTGCATTGCTTCAGGCTGTGAATTTTTGAATTCCTCCAAGTACTAACCTCTCTAAGGGCATTATAGCTTTGTTCGAATTTTAAAGCTCATATCCAACTATCGAAATTAGTCTGTTTGATCCTTACAAACTCAGTGTAGGTTTGACCAGGATCCCTCATGAGATTCCTGAAAGGTTGCCTAAACAGATAAAATGTTTGTTTAAGCCTCCTCATACTCCACAGACACCTCATCTGATAGGGATGTGAATACCTCACCAGTCCTACCAACAAGTTTCGTTTGGATCAACAAAACCCACATTGCCTCTGGCCACTGCATTTGTTTAGCCAACTTTTCAAATTAGATGAAAAGGTCATCGAATTCTTCTCATCAAAATAAGGCAATGCTTAAACATACTGAAACAAATTCTCACTAGGCTTCTGACTACCAGGGGCTTGCTCATCCTCACTGTCTTCCTAACTAAGCGCACCCTCAGCCGTTATCTCCAGACTTTTATACTGATCTTCCTTTTTCAGTTTTTGCTATTCAAAAGCTCTCTCTTTCTCTCTCCCCTGTTGTCATTCTTTCTTTTTACTCTCTGTTCTGCTGCACTCTTCCCACCTCCAACCCCACCCCACTTCTGCATTTTATCGAAAGTCAAATGTTTCATTTTTGCCGCCCTTTCCTTACCTCTCGACGTTAACTCAAGTTGCTTCATTTGCAACTGAATTCTTGCCATCTCTGATTCTGATGGTTTCTCCAGCAAATTTAATTGATGAGCTACTGCTGTAATTATCTCTCCTTTCCTCACAGAAGCAGTCAGTACCAATTCCAGCTTCTCCGTTAATTCTTGCAACTTGGTCTTGTTCACTATTCGTAAAATTTCCAAAGTCATTGCATGCACACCCAGGAAACGTTTGGCGACGGATATAGCTATTACTATTCTAAGCTTTGTCAACCCAATCAAATTAATACTAAAATAAAGACACTAGCACCTCCCACTCGCTGTTGAAAATTCAGCAACATGCCCACAGTCTGTTATAGACGAGGCTAGACTCCTCAAAACATTCTTAAGCAAGCAGCCCAGTGCATAACTTTGCAGTTTGTTTTGGTAATTATCCAATGAAAATTACCCGGAGTTATTTAGCTAGGGTGACTACTAGATTTTAAATCGGACAAAAACGTTATTCACAAACTTACACAATTAAACACAAAGAACAGACTAAATAACCCCTTCAGAATTCAACCTATCCAGCTAGACTTAAATATGCTATTCCAATTGCACATAATATTTCCAATAATCAAACTTCATTGAGAAAACGTTATAATGGAGCGCATGCTTCCAGGTTGAAGCTGAAGGGCAGAAGAGATAGAGCGTTTCCACACAGCTCCCAGTTGAACTTTCCAGTTCAAGACTCAACTGAAAACTGTTCAGCTCAGCTCAACTCAGCTAGGTCAGCTAAAAGAGCTGACACACTCCCCGTTCAATATCCAGGTCACTTCTAAAGCATGACGACTTTGGCCTGTAGGTTCATGTGTTTATATATAAATAAAAGGCCTCTGAAAATCTCTTTCGTGTCTGATCGTAGCCTGGCCCCGTTTTATTGTCTCTCTGAAGAACATAAAGGACAGAGTCTACTTGAGCCAATGAACAGCTTTTAGCAAAAAAGAAGGATTGGTTTGTGACACAGAAGACAGGCTAGTCTTCTGTATGGAGGTCAGAAGCTGATGGGAATGGCTAAAACTATCAGAGTGTGGCTGATGACAGATTTGTAAACAACATGACGTTCAATGCAGGGTCACACCCCAATTGTACATCCAGATGGCGAGACTTCATTCAGAACCTGGAGCTCTCTCTCAACCAGCATGGGGGCTCCATAGAGATCTGTAAACTATCATAGAGTCATAGAATCCTACAGGACTGAGACAGGCCCATTAGCACAAACTGGTTCATGCTGATCAAGATGTCAGTCCATGCTAACTCCATTACCCCGCGCTTGGTCCATATGCTTCTAAATTTTCCTATCTATATATTTGTCCAAATGTGAAGATACATATCATGGAAAACATGTTATAGCTAATGCTGTTCGTGTTTTGTTTTGGAAATAATGAGTGTTGATTCATAACACTCCAGTATTAATGCAATCATGTTTTGATCTTTTTGTGTGTTTACAGATTAAACACTCATTTCCTTCACACTATTCTCATGGTACCATCGCCGCAGTGATTAGTCTGGTGAAACTCCATCACACCGTCTCTCTGTAGCAAGGAGATAATTGATTATAAATGAAAGAAAATACTGTCTCAAGTACACTCCACAAGTGCAGGACGGTGTCTTCACTCTTATACTTTATTCATTTTGTAATGAACGCTCCTACTCATTTATTGTGCTGATTACTTGCTGAGTCATAGAGTCATGGAGATGCACAGCATGGAAACAGATCCTTCGGTCCATGCCGACCAGATATCCTAACCCAATCTAGTCCCACTTGCCAGTACCCGACAGCTCTGTATGAATTCTGTTAGTACCTCATGACCAAGGACATCCAGCTCCTTTTCACCAAGAGCACTTCCCATCATCTTGCCTTCTCATAAATACAAAATGAGATGGATGGCATTTTTGCCAATAATTTATTTGCCTTATGAAGCAAAGTCACACCAACCACAACATCACTGTTGACATTGGAGTTGATTGGAGATACTGAGGAGGCGATCATCTAGCTGTATTTTCTCCGAATACTAATCGAGGGAATCAGGTAATGACCCAGATACCGGATCCGAATCCCTCAATTCAATAAAATATCAGGAATTAAGAATAAAACGAAGCAATGAAACCATTGTTGATTGTCCTACCTGGCACCCGTATGCGCTTCAGGAAAGGAAATCTACAATCTTCAGCTGGTCGGGCTTACATGTAACTCCAGACCCACAGCAATGTGGTTAACTCTCAGTTGCAGTTTGAAATTGCCAAGCCAGCCACTCAGTTATATCAGTCACTTCAAAGCCTCAAAGAAGTGAAACCGCATGGACCTCAGCACTGACCTCTTACAGCCCACAGACTGCAGTGGGTCAGGAAGGCAGCTCACCAAAACCTTCTCAGTGACAATGAGGAAAGGGAATTAAATACTGGTCCAGCATCCCATTAATGAATAAAGGAAGATGATCCCACTCAGGGAAGAGAGAAAAACAGACTTAAATAACTTTAAACGGGAACTTTGACATTTACCTTACATGGTCATAATTATCAGTAATATGGGAACAGGAGAAACATAAGTAAGGTTTAATTTCATTTTTAATTTCCATTCCAGCTGATCATCAATAATCCCTTGGTTTGCTTCTTTCTCTCTATCTCTCTTTCTCCATCTATTCAACTCCGTCCTTCTCCCCTTCATAACAGATGATGGCTGTCACCAACATCAATCACGCTATTTCCCAACTGTGTTCAGTTTTGATGTATAGCAATTAGAATCGAATTGCCAATTCTATTTTTCTCTCGACCCGAGGGCGCTCCCAAATCTGCTCTGTTTGTCTGGCACTTTCTTGTCCATTTTTTGTTTCTGATCTGCTGCATCATTCTTCGCTTTATATAACCTTTCTTTTTGTTATTACTTGGAATGTCTGCATCGCTGACAGGGGCAGCATTTGTTGACCTAACTAAATGTCATTTACTGCGAGGTCATTCTTTCAGGCAGGACAGAACCAAGCACTTTGCTGTGAGTCTGACCTCAATCTTAAGCCAGACCAGATAATAACGCAAGATCTATTTACCAAAGGACATCAGTGAAATAGATAAACGTATAGACAAAATTATGGAGATGCTTTGGATGTTATTAGTAAACCTTGCTTTTTTTCCCAATTCCTGTCTTGTGTAATTACTTTCTGACATCGTCTATGGTAGGATGTGGAACAGTGTATTTCTGTGTAATGACCTGTGCATCAGAATTACATTCATTCCGACATTACTGCTCTGAGAGAGTATTCCTGTCATTAAGTTATTTTACAGACAAGATCAAAGTTGTGATCGAAATATTGACAACAGAAAGAGTGCTTAGAAGAGAGGTGCAACCATAACGTATGAATTTTGTCAAAGCATATATAATGGATAATTAAGCGTCAGCATTGAAGCCAAGATGGTGAGTGGGCATATAATCGAGCTGGTAGTGGGTTGGTTTGGTGATGGACAGAATACCGAGACATAAATGAATTCAGGGAAGAAATGTACTTCGGTATTGTGAACAGTCTCGTTCTCAGATGTTTGTGAGGGCGGGGGTATGGGCGGTTTTGAAATTTATGGGTAATTAATAGAATTTGCATTTGAAACGGAAAACAATATTTTCCGTCTTTGTCAAATATATATAACAGAAATAGCAAAGACGTTTGGTATGGTTGAATAGATTAATAAATGGATAGGGATGAAGAAACTTACCAGGAACACCAACAATAGCGAGGATAGGGTAGTAACCCGCCTGGATAATCATCAGTGCACCATATATCCGAAATGGTAATGTTGACGTAGACAAGGAAAAATAGAAAATACCCCAGTATAAACTCCTGTCCATTGTTGTAGCATTCCAGTCTAATGTTCTCAGATTCTGATCCATTAATGAATCATTCCAGACTATTCTCAGACGTTTAAATCTCCTTTTTCTGTCTCTGCAGTTGCTGATCCCTTTCAGCGTTGAAGATGATGCATCTGCTGTTGCAATGGCATAAACCATTGCAAGAGGCCCCTTACTAATAGGAGACGGAAAACATCCAGTGACATAACTAGGATCCATGGAGACTGGCATCACTCACAGTCACTGAACAAACAGCTCCATTTAACCCCTTTCAGCATGGTTCCTTCAGTTCACAAAAATTACTGGACTGGATTGAATGCTGGCACCGCTGGCTATTGATCATATCTCCCATCACCCATTGTTCTCGTGAAGTTACTAGTGAGGGAGAATGAAGCATGTTTTATTATCTCAGGCTAGATGATTCTGCTGCGTTTTCAGTTTTCAATACAGTAACTGGCTGGACCTCCCATCACCACCACCCTCAAAAACCACAATCCACATGCTGTTCTTTCCTCGACTAGAACAGGCACCAGCCAATATACGTACATTGGATATATTTGCACACCAATACATAGGAAATGTGAATTTGCCTGGGCATACCTTTAATTGAATTAATGAGGCAATTTTCTATCTTCAACACTCAATGTGCTTCAGCATTTTTTAAAAATATAAACTCACAAACACCTTAGCACACTTTATAAAGCACAAGTTTCTTCACTTTCTCCTCATGGTAACATCATGCCAGGGTTTAGTCTAGTGAAACCCCTTTGGACTGAATCGCTGACGAGATCATTTTTTATAAAGTCGATTCAACCTGTGCACAATACACCTAACAGTCTCTCAACAAAACACTATCATTGGGAAATATAAATTTACTCTGGTACTTTAATCATTTTGCATGAAGAGCCACATATCATTTACTTCCTGTTGCGTAAATATTCTGTTTGTGACTTATGACCAAGCACTTCCAGGACTGTTTCAACAACAGCACTTCCCAACCTCTCACTTTTAATGGACATAAACGGGAAATATGATATTTGTCGTTCATATCCGAAATATTTTATATCTTGCGAAGAGCTATTGCCCAAACACTGATTCTTCTGATACCCCAAAGCCTTCACTCCAGATAATTATATTATTCTCTTTATTCTCTCGATTAACCCACTTTTAATACATTCGGTGTATTCCACCCCTACCTACCCATGGGCTCTAACATTCTCTACTCACCTGTATTCAACCATGTTAAACGTCTGCTGAAAAATCAAATACTTCATTCCCACTGGTTCTCAAATTTCAATGTTACAACGGGCAATCTCCACAAAATCCAGCAGATTTATCAGAGATCTAGATCATTTCCCCTTCCTGAATCTAAATTGACTCTACCGAATCATGTCATTATTTTCCAAGTGTCTAGTTGTCACATTCCACACAAACGTTTCCAATGTTTTTCTCACAGCTTACATCAAGCTAACCACTGTTTAGTTTCCTGTTTGCTCTCTCCATCCTGTTTTAAATATTTAGGTTTACAATCGCTGCTTTCCAGTCTGGAGCATCCTTTCCAGAATCTAACCAGCTTTGATGAATAATCAGTAATTCTTTCACTAGCTCTACTGCCACTCTTTAATACTCTGGGATGTAGCTCATCAGATGCAGCAATATACCAACCTTAAATTCAATGAGATTTTGAAAGACGTACCTTTCATTAATTCTAATTTCCTGCTGTTCCCCATTTTACCGGTCACTCGGTTCCCTTGTACATCAGGAAGTTTTTTTCTGTACCTTCCTCAGGGAGATGGACACAATATATTGCGCTCAGCAGACAGATGGGTTCTGTCAGACAGTGAATATATCGGAGGACTGCACTCCTGTGATGATGGATATGTTACTCACTCCTGCCTGGAAAGTTCAAGAATTAATCCAGTTTAATTCATGGTGAGCATCAGCATAGTCCTGTCACTGGTTTGAGGCTGCACAGTGACCACCTCAATTTTGAAATAAACTGGTTTCATACCTGACACCTGGTCCAGCTTAGACAAATGTCCCCGGGAATCCCAGGGAGGATAGTGCACTGTACTCCTCCCTATTTATAGAGCTTCCCTTCTGTGGAGTCTCATCTCCATTTGTTTACCATGGACTCAGACACTCTGTAAATGCAGTTAATAGAGTCGGTCACCAGACCCACCAGCTAGCAATACAAACCCGAGATAAGTATCCACAGAAACTCAACTGATTTTCCAATGACAGGAACACATCAATTCCCCACACACATGGTGCACGGGTTCAGTGTTGAAAACTATTTCCACTTCTGAGTTTCTCTACCTGGCTGAGAAAGGTGTTGCATCTCTGCACAGTCCCGCAGTAACAGTTTCTCTCCTCAAAGACGTAGTTGACATTGTAACATTACGTTTCTCTGTATCTCAGCAACTATAAGGGCAGCACCAATATTGCCAATGGATTTGATCATGACACTCAGAGAAGAGAGACAGAGGGAACCTAATTCGCTATAAACAGGGACATATCTAAACGGACGTGATATTCAAGCATATGGGAAATGGGGAAATGTGAGAATAACTTGCCATTTTGTTTTCATTGTAGTTTATCAACAGCAATCTATCTGATCACTTTTCATTTCTTTTCCTCTCTTTTTGGCCATTTCTCCATCCATTCTATTTAAAAATGCCCCCCACCACAATCTCCAAACCAACCATCCCTGCTTCCAGGATAAATAATATTATTTCTCAGTTTGCATTCAGTTGTGAAACAGGGATACTGGACTCAAACTGTTATCTGGGTTGCTCCTGACAGAGGCTGCTATATATGCTGAGATTCTCCAACACTTGCAGATGCTGGAGAATTTTATTTTCGATCTCTCGCACCCACCATTCCTTGGTTTATTTCAACTTGAATGTTGTTGTTTCACGGGATGCCAGCATCACGGGCAAGGGCAGCATTTGTTGTCCATCAGTAATTGTCCTTGATCACGCGGCCATTTGTCAAGAAAAAATGGAGACAACAATTCTGTTGTTGGTCTGAAGTCACACTGAGTACAGACTGGGCAATAATGTTACGTTCCTTTACCAAATAATATCAGTGAAATAATAAGAATAAATCCTGATAGTTTCTGGTTTCCATGAGTGAAATTAGGTTTCATTCCAATTTTTGTCATTCGAATTTAATCTCTGACAACCGCTGTGGTAGGATTTTAAATACTACCTTGGAGTCACAGCCCATGCCTCTGAAGTGGCCGTCTAGTTGCATTATCACTCTAATTCAGAGTCCTCATTCTCTAGACGGTATTTTCCAGTCCCTGCCAGAGTGAGATGGCGGGGAAGTCAGTTTAATTACCAACAATCAAAAGGATTTTGGGAAAGAAGTAGAAGGGAGATTGAGAGAGATTTTCATGTAAGGTCACAGGTTTGAGAATGCTGAAATGAAGACAGTTCGACTGCATTCTGCAGCATGAACCAGTATTCCCAGGAATGATCGGTGAAAGGGAAATTGGTGTAAGTACAGATGATGGAGAGTTTTGGATGAACATTTGTTCTGCAACCATGAAACTGGGTGTGGGGTCAGCAAAGCCTTCAATACATTGGTCTGAATCTAACAATAAATAATCTCAGCGCCATTTTCAATGAGTGTGCCAAAGGAATTGTCTGTACGAGGCTGATCTAGTTTCCTGGTTCTAGCTTATCGAACTCACCTCACTAACTAACCACCCAATCTCATAGTGTTCATCTCATTCAATGCCAGCCCGATTCTTCAACCCATCATGGCTGGAGGTACTCACCATCGGACTGATGCCCCTGGATATTCCGTGATCACTGGCATTCGTGCCATTTTGCAATGGTCAACGATCACACTGTTGAACCTTCTCAGTTCAGAGCGACACTACACAGTTGACCCGCGCATGGCAGATAAGGGGAACTAACCCGACGATTTATCATCTCTCTACATCTCTCTCTCTCTCTCTCTCTCTACATATGCTCATATTCTATATCCAATCATAATTAGTTTTCTGGCTATTTCAATTTGTCTCACTTTATTGTATTCAGCTAAACATAGCTTCTAAACACTTGGAGAAAGTGAGGACTGCAGATGCTGGAGACCAGTGTTGAAAAATGTGATGCTGGAAAAACACAGCAGGCCAGGCAGCATCCGAGGAGCAGGAGAATCCAAGTTTCGGGCATAAGCCCTTCTTCAGGACGGTTATGAAATACAATTTGAGCAGTTAACCTTTTATCCTCAGCCGTTCTCCTGACCGTTATCTGAATAGTACCACTTTCCTTGTTATGAAGGTTTCTTTTGCCCTTTTTCTGTGACTGTTTATGTCTGTAACAGTTACACAATCTCCTACTTAGTTGGCTTGACGGCTGGTTTGTGATGCAGAGGGAGGCCAGCAGCGCAGGTTCAATTCCTCACACTGACAGAGGTGACCATGAAGGGGGCGCTCTTTCAACAATGGGCAAACTAGAATGGTCAATCCACTCTAGGCTGCACATTTTGATACTCTGGGAGGAAACTGGAGCATGGGGGGATCCCACACAGATACATGGAGAATGTTCAAACTCCACATAGAGGGTCACCTGAGGTTGGAATTGAACCCAACTCCTTGGTGATGTGAGGCAGCAGTGCTAGCCACATATCCATCATACTCCTCAGTTGGTTCTATTAATTACTTGCAGCTGATTGAAGAAATCTAACTGACTTGTTCTGATAACTGATCCTGATCCAGTCTTAGATCTTTATCATCTGCCATATCTGGATTCATTTAAAATATGTTGCGAGGAGTGGAGGAGTGGAACGAGAGAAGGAAACAGTGACACCCTCCAACCCCAGTCAGAACCGGAGTGAAGAGAAACTCACAAAGTGTGAATTCACTCAAGTGGGAATTCTCTTCCGCAGAAGTTTGGGATGGCTGCATCTTTACATAAACTCGAGGCTGACTTTGACTGTATTTTCATAGTCCGGTGAATCAGGGATAATGTTGCAATGAGAGAAAAGTGCAGCTTGGAACACAATGAGATGAGCCATGACCTTATTGACTGGTGGAATAGTGTCAAAGGTTTGAATGCCCCCCTCGTGTCCGTCAGCGCTATGTTCTGATGTTCCATCCAGCCCTTTGGTTCTGCAGTACAGGAGCAGATCGAAGCCAGTCAAATGGTTAAAATGCACTTGGAAAATCTAGGCTGGGTCAGGAAGTGACCCCCAGCAAATCCCTCTTTCCAGGCTTCCCCTCTCTGTAACTTCTGCTCCAGGTGTAGGTCGTCTTAGAGACCCAGCTTCGCTGTGAATACAGCCCCCATACCACACATAAGGTCAACTCTGACAAATCCTCTTCTCTCCCTGATTTAACATTTTACATTATGACTTCCAGGAAAATAACCAGTTATTTACCAAAAGCATAAATAAGAACATAAGAAACAGTAACTGAGACTGGCTATTTGGCGCCTCACACTTGCACTGTCATTCAATAAGAGCATGGCTGATCTACTCCAGGGCTCAACTCCACTTTCCTACTAACCCCTTGTGTCCCTCAACTCGCTGATATGTCATAAACCAATCCACACCGTCTGTAAATACAATCAGTGACCCAGCCTCCACAACTCTCTGGTTTAGCGAATTCCAGCCATTCACTACCTTCTGAAAGAAGACAATTCTTTGCATCTCAGTTTGAAATCGATATTCCTTATTCTGTATCTATGCTCCGGAGTGAGACACTCTGCCCAGGTGTGGAACCACATTCTCAACATTTACATTGTCAAGCCCCCTCTGTATTTTGTCCATTTCAGTAATGCCACCCTCATTCATTAAACCACAATGAATAATGGCCTCAGCATTTTTGATGTATTCAATAAATCAACACTTTCATTCCAGGAACCAGTCTGATAAACGAACATTTCTACATCAGTATGCTGACGTTATGTTTCATACAGATGAACATTCCAATCCTTTGTACTGCTCCTTTTTTGGGCGTCCTTTCGATTAAATGACAGCCTGCCTTTTTGTTCTCAGTGTCGTCCACAAACTCGGATGTATATTGCACTCAGCTCCCGCCGTCAGGCTATCAGTATAGATTGTAAGCACCTCTTGCCATCAGTCTGATATTTCTGGTACTCCAGTCGATACGTTTTATCACAAAGATCGATGAATCCTGACTCTCCGATTTCTAAGTGTTTACCAATTGTCATCCAGTGCTAATGCATTATCGTCATACGATGAGCTTCTGTCTTGTGTAAGATCCTTTATTTTGTGGAAAATCTCTGGAAAGCCTCATGTCTATCAGTCCACCATTCACCAATGCCTCTTGATGCATTCTCAGGGATCTCCAGAAAAGCTTTGCATGATTTTACTGACAAAATATACTTCGCCTTTAACAAGACCATGCTGACTCTGTGTGAAGCTTTTCTAAATGTCCTCAAGTTCCTTCCTTCATAACAAACTCTCACAGATTCCCAGCAATAACTAATGGTTTAATGGTTCCTGCTTTCAGTCTCGCTCCTTTCTTGCAGCCAGGCGCCACATTCGATGGTCGCCAGTTTCACTGGAACACTCCTTTAATCCAAAGAGTTATGGAATATTTCACACAGAGCCACCAGCCTGTCTGTGACCATTTCTTACAAAACCAGCTATGAATTGCTTATGATCTATTTACCCTTGGTCTTATCTGTTTGAGAAATGACTTGCTCCTTTTGTTAGAGATAGTTCAAGAAGGTACATCCTATTACCATGTTGTTTACATCATTGAAATATTTACAGTTCTTTCACCTGTGAGGAACGATGGAAAATACTGGTGGAAATGATCTGTCTGTTCCCTGTAGCCAGTTCCCCAGTCACACCCTCCAAATGTCCTCAATAAACGTTCCTGACTTTCTTTCTACCAAAGATCACACACACCTCTTGAACTATTCTTATATAAATGGAAAAGGTCGTGCTGCTTGTTTTGATATTTGTTGCCAATTTTTTTTCATCACATCTTTTCTTTCCTTTTGTTTGCTTTCTATATTCATACAGTTATATCGTGCAGAAACACAATATTTGGTCCAACTTGTCCATGCCGGCCAGGTTTTCCAATATAAGCTAGTCCCATCTGCTTGCATTTGGCTCAAATGCCTCAAAAAGGTTTCCATTCATATGTTTGTCCAAATGTCTTTTAAATATTGGAGCTATACTTGCATCTGTCAGTCTTCCTCTGGCAGCTCATTTCATAAACATCACTCTCTGTGTAAAATAAGTTCGCTCTTCCTCCCTTTTAAATCTTCCCTCTTAAATCTATGAACTCTATGATTACATTTTCCTTTTTTTGGAAAAGTTCTTGGCTTTTCATTTTACCCATGCCTCCTATGATTTTATAAATTTCTACAATGTCACCCCTTAACCTCCTAAACCCCATCTGATACTAACTTCTAGAACAAGCATTTTAAAATAAGCACTGCATATTTAAAACAATATTAAAAGTGACTGGTAAACAGCACTCAGCACAAACGTCATTCTGTTATTTGTTTGTCTATATGTTACAATACAAAGGCAGCATGAAAATCTTACTAGTGCCAATAAAACGTCAAGCACCTGCGTTCCTTTTTCTGGTGGTGGTGATGATCTCCACAGTGAAAATATATCTCTGGCCAGATCTGTATAATACCACATGTTCAACATTCTCCCTTCTGGCCTCCCTATGAACTTGTGTGGTTGTTTCTTCATTCTCTTTCACTCAATAGAGGGAACCCCTTTTCCCTAGTCACATCTTAATTTAAAGTCATTTTACATCATCTTCTCGTTCACCACTGCTAAAAACCTGTTCATCTGTTCTTACACCCTCCTGTGCAAGGGACTAAAATGAAAATGTGTTGCTGGAACAGCGCAGCAGGTCAGGCAGCATCCAGGGAACAGGAGAATCGACGTTTCAGGCAAAAGCCCTTCTTCAGGAATGAGGAAAGTGTGTACAGCAGGCTAAGATAAAAGGTAGGAAGGAGGGACTTGGGGGAGGGGCGTTGGAATGCGATACGTGGACGGAAATTAAGGTGAGGGTGATATGTCAGAGTGGGGTGGGGGCGGAGAGGTCAGGAAGAAGATTGCAGGTTAGGAAGGTGGTGCTGAGTTCCAAACGTCGATTGTACTGCTCCTCGGATGCTTCTTGAACTGATGTGTGTTTTCAGCACCACTCTGCGTCCTTGTTTTTACTATCTCACCCTAAACCTATGCCCTCTAGTTCCGGACTTCCCGACCCCAGGGAAAGGACTTTGTCCATTTATCCTATCCATGCCCCTCATAATTTTGTAAACCTCTATAAGGACACCCTCAGCTTCTGACACTCCAGGGAAAACAGCCCCAGCCTATTCAGCCTCTCCCTGTAGCTCAAGTCCTCTAACACTGGCAATCTGCTTGTAAATCTTTTCTGAACCCTTTCAAGTTTCACAACATCTTTCCAATAGGAAGGAGACCAGAATTGCACACCATATTCCAACAGTGGCCTAACAAATGTGGGCGGCATGGTGGCGCAGTGGTTAGCACTGCTGCCTTCATCCTTCACTGCTCTCCCTCAATGTCAGATTTGTCATTTATTAGGTAACGACACTAAACCTGCACACAATTCTGCACAATATCTGAGATGGTGTCTCACCAAGGCCCTGTACAGCTGCAGTAAGACGTCCTTACTACTGTACTCAAATCCCCCTGAAATGATGGTCAACGCACCACTTATTTTCTTAACTGCTTTCACTGTCCATAATCAAACAATCACAGAAGCATATACTCTGTACAGTCAGAAAAGCAGTATGATCTACATTTGTCCCAGTTTCTTACATGAGATCTGTAACCATAAATGTTATGATATTTCAAGCACGTTTTAATGGTTGTGCGATTACCCATTACAACTATCTTCTCCGGAAGTTTAATCCTGACTCCAATACCCTCTGGGTGAAAAAAATCCTCATATCTTGTCTAAACCTCAACCCCTTCACTTTAAATGTGTGCTCTCTTGTTCTTATCCCTTTGACTAAAAGGAGCAGCTGCTGAATAGCCACTCTGTCCATGCACCTCATAATCTTACCCTTCTGAATCAAGTCCCCTTCAGCCTTCTCTGTTCCAGTGTAAACAACCCAATCTTATCCAGCCTCTCTCCATAGCTGATATGCTCCATCACAGGGAACATCCTGGTGAATCTCATCTGCAGCCCCTCCAGTGAAATCACATCCTTCCTGTGATGAGGTTCCCAGAACAGTTCACAGTATTCCATCTGTGGCCGAATCAAAGTTTTGTGTAACTGTTATAATCTATGTCTGAATGGTTAAAGGATATGCCGTCAGTCGCGTGTGACTTCTGAACTAATCTATTACTCTATCTAGTGACATTCAGGGATGTGTGGAGAAGCACACTCTGAGCTTCCTAGTGTGCTGCCATTCATTGAGTCCTCCCCTGTCTGGTTAATTCTTCCAAAGTGCATCTCCTCATAGTTATTCTATCTGCCATTGCTCCGCCCATCTGTATCTTCCTGTAACATAAAACCTTTCTCCTCACTGTCAACCACCTGGATAATCTCTGTGCTCTGGCAGGAGACAGAGAGTAATGGTAGAAAGCTGTGTGTGTGATTGGTGACCAGTGTCCCTTGCGTATCACAGGGACCAGTGCTGTGTCCCTTATTATTTGTGGTATTTAGAAATGATGTCGATGTGAATGTGGAGGGGGGCGGTTGTGGTGAGAGTGTGTTACAGATGCTGGGATCTGTACTGAAACCAACACATGCTGGAGATCACAGTGACTCAGACATCATCCATGGAGAGAGAGCACAAAGCCTTTCATCGCCTATATTCTGATTCCCTTCAAACAAAGCAAACTGAAGTTTTACCTTCCCCAGTTTGTGTATGTTCCTCCCAATACAATTTACTTTATTGTTGTAGGGCTAACTTACTGTATGAATTCTTTAAAAATCCTCCTGATATCCAACTATACCACATCCACTCGTTCTCCATTATTTAGATCGACAAGGGACATTTCAAGCAAACGTTTTGTAAATGTTGCCTTCCCTTTCAGAAATCTAGCATCATTCTCTCGACGTTTGCTATAACATTCCAAGTGTCCAATATCACATTCTTTATAATAAATTCTGACAGATTCCCCACTGTGAGCAATACGTTTACTGGTCTCCCTCTTCTTCACTTTGTAAATCCTTAGAATGCATTTATAACCTTCCAAATTGAATATGTAAAGATACAGTGATTCCCAATGCAATTATTATGTCTATTTCGGCTTTCTCTGAAATTCTGGTATGAAGTACATTTGGTCTGTCAGACTTATCAATATCAATACTCAAGGCCAGTTTTCAAACTGTACCTTGTCACTGATATGAATGCTGTTAGTCTTTAGTTACACAAGTCCCATGGTCACTTGGTATTCCCAGGAGATTTTCTGGACCTTCCTCCGTGAAGACAGATACAAAGTAACTGGTTAGTTTCCCGATCATTTTTCTGTTCTCCACAATAAATTATCCTGCCCACATATTCACTCTTCCACATTTGACCTTGCTTTTATTTTCCTTTCAAATATTCAGAGGTTTTTCGTCAGTCTTTTTGTTTCTGGTTAGTTTGTATTGCTGCTCTCTTTATAATTTACTTATCAGTTTATCAGCCCCTTTTTGTTGCAGCCAAAATTTCAATGAATCCACAATAGATGACCCTTCTGTAACGCACTTCCATCGATCTAATGCAATTCTTAACTTCTTTTGTTCACCATCATTGAGTCACCTTTCACTTTTGCGATTTATGCCTTGGAGGTATATATGTACATTGTAGACCTCACAATGTTTCTGTAAAAAGCAGACATTTCCTGTCTTTCATTAAGTCACGTTCATGTACATTTCAAATTCACTAAAGCCAAGTTTATTCTCGTTTCTTAGTGGCTTGCACGACTCAGGTATGTGCCCTTAATATATAAAAAAACTGCTTGTATTCAGCCGTCATGTAAAATTCAATATATTAAGATCACTATTCCCCAAAGCTCCTCTACAGCAAAGTCTTCGATTTGCTCTTCTGATCACACACCAACTCCAAAATTGCCTGATCAACAGCTCGGTGCTCAATTGACTACTAAAGCAACCCATCTCAGACATGCTCATGATATCCGTTTTCCCAGCATTAACAGTCACTTGGGTAAACACTGGTGAGATGTAACTTGAAGTTGCCCATTATTACTCACAAACCTGTATGTCTATTTTCCTGTTTTATAGCATACCCAGCCTTTGTATTGCAGCTTTCACTTTGATACATAACTCTCATAAAGGTTTGCTTCTCCTTGCTGTTTCGAAGATCCACCTTACCAGATTCTGTGGAACCTGAGTGACGTGGGGTCTGGCGAGGTTAATGGTAGATTCAGACAAGATGTTTGGCGAGGCATATCTCAACATGGTTATTATCTCACCACATCTTCCCCGTTCTTCTCAAGCGTCATTCTGATATTGTCTCCAGATCTCCCGTTATGCTGGTGGAGTAGAGAAGGACAATGATCTTTTAGCAAAGCTGTGTATTCCCCAGACAGCTGAGACTGCTCTAACCTGGGTGGGAACTTTACAGCAGGGTGGTAAAGTGTTCCTGCTGCTGTACAGGGTCTTAGTGAGATCACATCTGGAGTAGTGCACACAGATTTAATCTCCTCACCGGGGAAAGGAAGTGGGAATGAACTCAAAGATTGTTCCCTCAGCTGATTTCTGCAACGAAGGTGTTAATCATAGAATCGCTGCAGTGTGGAAGCAGGCCATTTGGCTCATCAACTCCACACTGATCCTCCGAAGACCATCCCATCTAATCCCACCACCCACCCCACCCAATCTTGTAACCTGGCATTTTCCATGACTGATGCAACTGGCCTCCACATCCCCAAACGTTATGGGTAATTTAGCTTGGCCAATCCACCTTATCTGCATATCTTGGGACTGTGGGAGGAAACTGAATACTGAAATTGTACTAGGATCTCTGGTGCAGTGAGGCAGCAGTGTTAACCTCTGACCTACCCAGTGTGGGCAACACAACTGGCCTGTATAGTTCAGCCCTTGAAAAGTGACATTTGAGCAGGGAGTTTCCATAAGTCCCCAAACCTGTCATTGAGCAACAGGAAGTGGACATTGAGATCTTCAGCGACTTGGTCAGGAACAGGAGCAGGACACAATGTAAGAATACCAGGAAGTGTAAAGCAGGAACAGAATGAGCCCAGACACTTATGCCTCTTACGCAGCAATTGGAGCAGATCTTTTACAGCCTTTTGCCTGTTACACAGGAATTGTGAAAGGAAACATAGAGGTTATAGAAAGGGAAGGACTTCGAATAACCAGCTTCACTGGGGAATGAAAAGTAGTGAGGAAACTTTTGGGATTGAAAACACATTATTAGAATCCATTATGTAGGTATAATAACAGGAGATTTCCAAAGTCAAGCCACAATCCAGCACAGTCAACATAGTTTCATGAAGGATAAATCATGTTTGAATGATTTGACTAACTTTCTTTAAATAAAACGTAACAAGCAAGGTGGATAATAGGGATCCTATAGATGTATTATATCTGGACTTCCAGACATCAATGCATAACGTGCGTCGCAAAAGATTAATATGCAAGACAAGACCACATGGTGTTAGGAACAATTTACTTGCTAGAGGAGAGGATTAGCTAACCAGTAAAAACCATGATATGGAGCCGCTGGTTTTGGAATGACTGGGACAAGATCAAAAATCAAACGACACCAGAATATAGTCCAATGGGTTTATTTATAAACACAATGTTTTATTGCGCTGTTCCTTCATGGGTGTAAGAGAGGGGATGACCTTAAACACAGAAGTTTTATGCACATGAATTGGACATACCTAAGATGGCTCTTAAATACTTAATTAGTTAGAATGGAGGTGCAAGTTTGATTGATTATAATGCAAATCGCAGAATTTATTTCAAGTCACTGCCTGGAGATAACTTCAGGTAAATGAAGTAACACTTGCGGTCAGACAATGTATTCTAAGCGTGAAGCCTTGTTTGGACGCTGTCTGTGTCTTCACCTGGAGTCAGACTGGTTTTATTTTCAAAGTAGGAGTTTATAAAATATCACATTGACTGACTGTCTACAACTTGAACGTATTTGGAAAAAAAATAAAATGCATTTGCAAATACAAATGGTCAAATGCAAGTTCAACCCGCAGATTTATATGTGCATACATGTGTGTGCCTAAGTCGGAGAGAGGGGCGTGTCTGTGTGAAGGGGAGAGAGAGGGAGAGACACACTGTGTGTATGTGAGAGAGAGTGAGAGGGTGTGTATGTGTGTGTGAGTACAGGACTTAGAGGGAGAGGCTGTGTGTGCATGCGTGCGTGTGACGGAGTGGAGTGCGCATATGTGCATTTGAGAGACGGAGAATGAGAATGTGTGTGTGGAACGGATAGGGAGAGTGTGCATCAGTGAATGTAATGGGGAGAGTGAGAGTATGTGCTTGTCCAGATGAAAACACATACAGATACAGCAAATCGCTTTACCCACACACACTCACTCCGTGTTATCAGAGTGTCACCTCTATGCAGTCTCTGCTCCATTTGGTGTTCATGTTGCAGACGCAGATGCAGTAACTACAGTCCCCATGCTCCATCAGAGTTGGGTCAGCAAATCCTCAGGTCTCCCTGGATGTCTGACGCACCTCACAGCACAACCTCCAGCAAACCATCCTCAGCCCCGCCACTAACTTTTCAATAACAGGAGTAAGTCACAAGCCCCTCAGCTACAAGCTAGATGTCTATTCCTTAACAATTGTACTCGAGGATTTCCCTCATGTTACAGACGCACGATCAACTGAGAGAGACAAACAGAGGCGTTCCATGGGCAGGCGCATACCAAGTTTCAAACGCGTGACTCAGAGCTTACTGGAACACTGCTGTCCATGGAACACGACATGGGAAACAATGGGAAGTGAACAACAGCCTGACGCACACCATTTCAATGGTTCTGAGCTTCACAATGCCAGCCATCGATACAGGAAGAAGTCAAAAACTACGGCCAGGGAAAGATACAGAAAAAAACCCAAATAATTTATTAACTGATAACTTGCTGATAATATGGATAAGGAGATGGGGGCAATAGAATAACGGGATAAGTGACACAATGGTCGGTCCAATCCCAAGAAAGCAAACATTGAATAAAGACATTGCCATATCCGCTAGAATGCTCATTGCCTCAAATTCTGAATCTGCTTCACAAGACCAGCACAGACACCGTAAACTTGGGTAAGGTAACGGCTAATATGGAGAGCTGTACCGGTCGTGCTAGTGGATTACTTGAAAAACTGGATTATCTGCACAGCATGGGGAGCATTGCAAACCTTTGCCAGGATATTGCAACCCTCTACCTTCACCCTCTGTCTCCTACCTTTGAACCAGTTTTGTATCCACATGGCTTTCATATGAACCAACCCTGATAAACAGATGACCATGCACAATGTTATTCAACGCCTTATTGAAGTCCATATCGACAATGTACACCACTCTATCTCAATCTTTTTTAGTTGCTTCTTCAAAGAAATCTCAGTCAAGTCAGTGAGACACAATATTGCTTGCACAAAGGCATGTTGACTATCCCTAATCACTCATTACCTTTCAAAATGCGTGAAAATCCAATGACTCATAATCCCCTCCAACAACTTACCCACTACTGACGTCAGACTCACTAACTTTTCCTGATTACCCTTCTTCAATCCTTTAAGTAATGGCACCATGTAGCCAACCTCCAGTCTTCTGACACTTGACTTGTTGCTATTAATGATAGCAATGTGCCCAGCAATCACTTCCCTACCTTCCCACAGAGTTCTAGCGTACATCTAATAAAAGCCTGGATATTTTCCTGCCTTTGCATGTTTTAAGACCTCCAGCAGCTCCTCTGTAATACAGACACTTTCCAAGATGTCACTACTTTTTCCCCAATTTCTCGAGCTTCCATATGCTCCTGCACAGTGAATACTGATTCAAAATATTTGTTCAGTACCTCCTCCATTTCCTGTGGTTCTGCACATGGGCAGTTTTGCTGATCTTTAAGGATGTCCTATTCTCTCCACAGTTACTCTTTTGTCCTTGACGTATTTGTAGAATTCCTTTGGAGTCTTCTTAACTCTATTTGCCAAAGCTATCACATGTCCCCTTTTTATGCTCCAAATTGCCCGCAAGTATACTCTTGTTGCCTTCCGACTCTTTTCGTGATTCAATTTAAATCAGGAATTAAGAGGCTAATTATGACCATTCCGATTGATGGAAAAATCGATCCGGTTCACTGACACGCTTTAAGGAAACAAACTGCCGTTCTTACCTGGTCTGGCCTACACGTGACTTCAGCGACACAGCAATATGGTTGACTTCCAACTGCCTTATGGGCAATTAGGGATGGGTAATAGATGCATGCCTAGCCAGTGATGCCCTCATCCCGTGAATGAATTAAGAAAACAACCCTCAATTCCTGCTGTCTATACCTGACATATGCTTCCCTTTTACCCGTGACCAGAACCTCAACTTCTCCAATGCTCCAGCATTCCTGGCACGTACCAGCCTTACCCTTCACCCTAACAAGGACATAATGTCTCTGTACTCCTGACATCTCATTTTTGAAGGCTTCCCACTTCCCAATTGACCCCCTTTTCTGAGAATATCTGTCCCAATCGTATTCTTAGTTATTATCATCAAAATTGGTTTTCAACAATTTAGAACTTTAAGTTTTAGACCTGGTTCATCCTTTTCCATCTCCATTTTAAAACCAATAGAATTATGATGACTTGCCATAAAGTGCTCCCACACTGATACCAAAACCATCCCCTCCCCACTGCCTTACTTCCCAAGGGTAAGGTGACGTTTAGCTCCTTCTCTGTGCTGGAAATCATTGGTCAAACAGCTGCAGCGTTGTAACTGGGATTGGGGTCAGCAGAGTCTTCGGCTCATTGGTTTGAATCGAACAATAATTTGACTCAATGCCATTTTCATTGAGCGTGACAGAGGGATTGTCTGCACGAGGCTGAGCTAGATTTTTGGTGCTATCTTATTGGCGCCATCTCATTAACCACCCACCCCACCCCATGGTGTCCCTCTCATTCAATACCAGCCCGATTCTCCCACCCATCAAAGTTGGAGGTAATCACCATCACTCGCATGCCCCTTGGTATTCCGTGATCTTTGGCACTGGTGCCATCTTTAAAAGGCCAATGGGTACATGGTTGAGCTTTCTCAGGTTGGCACTGCCCTGCAGAATTTATCCTGACCATGGCAGATAAAGGGGAATTATACCATGGTTTGTCGACAGAGACACGGAGGTTCTGGTGGATGGGCTGGGCAAGTACAGAGGGGTCCACTCTCTTCCCAGCGGGGGCCACACCACTAGACACAGCGAGCATGGTCTGGGCTCTCCACCCAGCATGCAACACCATCTCTCTCTCCCTCTCTCTCTTTTTCTTTACTCTCTACTATATCTCCCTCACTAATAGCATTGGATGGATACAACACTGTTGACTGACTTCCTCTGGACACGCCACCAGCTCCCCCCACAACCCCCCCCCCCCCCCACCCACATCAGCACTAACAGCAGGGTCACCCAATCCCACTCTCACTCTATCCTTCACCGTCTCCTATTCCAGGACAGACAGCTTGGAATAGGACACAAAGAGTGAAGCTGGGTGGTGAAGTGCCCGATATCCATTTCCCCCACCCCACCCACTTACCTGTGTGTCTGTATTTGACTTTGTGACTATCTATACGTGGGTGCAGGTCTGACAGTCTCTGTGGTGTTTAAAATGACAATCTCTCCATCAGCTAGCCTCCTCACCCTACTGCAGTGACAGCGGCAGAGGATGAAAACCTTCGAGGATTCAGTCTGGGAGGGAGAGAGGGCAGCAGCTCACAGCACCATCCAAACAGGCAACACCATCAACACGTACAACTTTCCCCAACCCCCTCCACACCCCCATACCCCCACATACACTCACACACAATGCTGGTAGGTGGAAGTTTGCAACTATACTTAGCCCTATCAGTATAGAAATGCTCGCCTCCGAGTGAACCATTTTGTCAGGAGATTAGATGAATTGATTTCTCATTCTATGCCTTGCAATGCTTAAAAATTATGTGATAAAGTATTGAAAAGTCCCAAAAAAGGTCCAGTAATGTTGGGAATGACACAGGAACATTGTTTAGTATCAGACAAAACTGCTCTGTGCTTCCAAAGATATTATTTGAAAAATCAAACGGCCATGCAATTTGACAGATTCACAGCAAAGGATTTATTATCTTCTCAGAGTTAAAAACTGTGGCACCGATGCAGTGGTTTGGGTAGTCCAACAGAGGGAGGTATTGTCAGAATCTAATCACAAAACTCAGAGGCGAGCACTGCTGCCTCACAGCACCAGGCACCCGGGCTCGTGTCCACCCTCAGGCCACTGTCTGTGTAGAGTTTCACATTCTCACCGTGTCTGCGTGGGTTCCCTCTGGATGCTCTGGTTTCCACCCACAGTCCAAAATATGGATGTTAGGTGAATTGGACATGCTAAATTGTCCATAGTGCCGAGTGATGTACAGGTTAGTGGCATTAGTCATGGGTAAGCGTAGGAGAGCATTTGAACGGGTGTGGGGGTGGGTTACTCTTCGAAGGGTCAGTGTGGACTGTTGGGTCGAAGGGCCTGTTTCCACACTGTAGCGATTTTATGAACTCTCTGAACAACATGCCAACTAATGAAGCAGAGACTGCACGGATAGACTGCTCCATGTTGTCCCTCCTGGCTCCATTGCTAATGGTACACAATTGATATATCAACGTGAGAGGCTGACAGTGAAGAGGGAAGACAAATGTTTCATGCGAAGTCTCAAAGAAGCATCTTCCAACTCTGAGAAGTAGACTTGTGTTCTCTATGGAGGGCAGAAGCTATTGCGAATGGCTAACTCTTTCAGACGTAAGGCATTGTAGCTGCTGACAGATTTGTGAACAATGTGACGATCATTGCAGGGTCATACACCAACTGCACATTGAGGTGGTCAGAGTGCAGTCAAAGCCTGAATCTCTCTCTCAACAAACATAGGACCTCCACAGATCTACATAAACTACCAAGAAGCATGTATCATGGGGAAAATGCAATTTCTCATGTCACCAATGTCTTTCAATGGAAAGAATGTGTGTTCGTCCATGATGTTCAGGTTGCAATGCAGTGAACTCTTATTCTGTCACGATGCAACAAATTAAGCATCCATTATTTCACACCCTCTTCATGTTACCGTCATCCCAGAGATTGTTGTGATAAAATAGCTTTGCACTGCCTCTATGACAAGGATTTATAAAGGAGAGAGAGTCTGTCCACAATAGCACAAATGCTGCCTCAACAACACTCCCCAGCTCCTACAAATGATTCATTTTGTAATGGAGGCTAGCATTTTATTTCCTGTACTGTTAATGGATGCCCTGCATGAATTCTGTTCATGACTTATGACCAAGGGCATCCAGGTCCTTTATTGCAAAAGCACTTCCCAACTTCTCACCTTCTAATAAATACGACATGTAAAGGACTGTATGTGTTGTTCACATTCAAATAACTTCTTTGTGCTACAAATAGCGGTGTTCCAAGCGCCCCTAGTCTCAGTGTTCTCTCCATCTTCCAATTCTCAATCCATGTAGGATATCTCCCACTTACCCAAGGACTGTAACTTTTCTCACTCACCTGTGTGCAGCCGTGTCAACCTTCTTCTGAAAATTCAAATACACTATTCACCCTAGTTCTCACTCGTCGATGTCACAAGCAATACCGTCCATAAACTCCAGTATGTTTTTAAAAGATAGATTTGCTGTCCTGAATTTAGGTTGGTGCTGCTCAATCATATCACTTTTCTCCAATGATCTATTTATGATTAATTACAAAAATTGTTCATAGTTTCCTCACTCATGACATCAGCTTATCCCCCAGTTGGTTTTCTGTTTTCAACCTCCGTCCTGTTGTATATATGTATGGTCGTAATAGCCGCTTTCCAGTCTGCAGGATCCTTTACAGAATCTAAAGAGCTTTAACCACCCTCATATAATTAAGGAAAAGTCAGGAGAGAAGGACGCTATTGACCCAGTCTGTCTGCACCAGCTCCGAAAAGAGTTATCCAGCAAGCTTAATTCTCCAACCCTATCGTTGTAGCCCTCTAAATTCATCACTCCTCTGTTCCAGCAGCTTACCAACCTTCAACACAATGAGTTTTTTCCAGGACTTCAGCTTTACTAATTCTAAACTTCCTGAAGTTCCTCGCTTTCGCAGTCACCCTGTTCTCTAGTATTCCCAAACAGATTTTTCTCTTGCTTCTTCTGTTTGGACAGAACAAATGTATTCACCTTACCGAACAGAGATGGTCTCTGTCACCTCGTGAATACGTGAGAGGATGGGGCTCAGACATAATGGATATGTCCCCATTCATGCCTGTAAAGTTCCAGAATCAAAATGGTTGATGGGCATTTTGAGTGCAGCCCTCTCGCTGGTGTGAGAATGCACAGCTCTGTGACTTCCTCATTGTTCAAATAAACTGGCTTTGCTCTTTGCACCTGGCAAAGGTGTACCATTGGGAAACAGTTGTCAAAATCATAGAAAGGATAGTGCAGTGCCCTGCTCCTCCCTACGCAGTTTCCGCAGACCCAGATACACTGTAAAATATATCCCCATACCTTACACAGAGTAGGTACACCAGGCCCTCTAGTCTCCCTGAATGAGTGCAACAGCTGACAACACAAATCCAAGAAAACCATCCAGAGGACCTACACTGACGTTCCAATGTCTGGAGCAAGTCAATACGTGGCACACAATATATGGCACACAAACTCAGTGCTGAAGATGCCTACCTCTCCTCTGTTTCTATTCCTGGCTGATAAACTGTTGCATTTCAGTGCAATCCCTGAAATATTAGTGGTTCTGCTCTCCATGGAAATAGCTGATAATGTAACTGCGCAATTTTCAGTACCTCAGTTACGATAACAGCAACACCGCTATTGATGGTGGAGATGCTAGGGAAGGTGATGGTCTAACAGCATTTTTTCTAGACTATAAATTCTGATATCTCCACAAATATTTCCCAATTGTATACCTTTCCCAGGTGATGACCCAAACCTGGACTTCAATCCCGCCACAGCAGATGGTGAAATTTGAATTCAATAAAATATTTAGAATTAACTATCGAATGAAATTTTGATGGTTGTCAGAACTAAGAACATCTGACATACTAGTGCCCTTCAGGGAAGGGAATTTGCTATGTTCACTGGTCTGGCATACATGTGATTTCAGACGTCAGCAGTGGTAGACTCTCAAATGCTCTTTGCAATGGCCAAGTCTGATATTCAGTTATACACTACAAGGTCTCAAAGAAGTGAAACGAGACAGACCTGAGCACGGCCAGTCTACAGCACGTAGAAGTTCAGTGGTTCATATATGCAGTTCTCCAGCACTTTCTGAAATCAACTCGGAAAGAGAAATACATGCTGGCCCAGCCAACAACACCCATGTCCCACTAAAAAGAAAAGAAGATGACCACACCAAGCATGGATATATAGAGGGGACAGAACTCCCTTGAAACAGGGACTTGGATATATATATCTACATGGGCATGGAAAAAGGTGCAAAACAAGTGAAAACGATCTCTCAATTTATTTCCATACTAGCTGATTATCCACAGTTCCTTTGGTTATTTTTCTGTCTCTATTTCTCCATATATCCAACTCAATCCACCAACACATATTACATTATTTCCCAGCTGGTTTCATGACTGATGCATGGTGAGTGGACTCAAAATGCTAACTCTGTTTTTCTCTCAACAGAGACTGTCAAACCTATTCCATTTCTTCAGCACTCTGTTTCCTTTTGGTTCAGAACCCCAGCATCTTTCTTTGTTTGATTTAGCCTTTATTTTTCTTATTATATCGGACATTAGCCCATCAAGTCCACACTGACCCTTTGCAGAGCATTGCACCCAGACCCACCTCATACCCCAGTCTTGCATTTCCCATGGCTTACACGACTTCTAACCTGTGTCTCGCACAGCTGACACACCTAGCTGCACATGATGGGCAATTTAGCATGGTCTATCTACTGAACCTGTGTGCACTGTGGGAGGAAACTGAACCTAACAGAGGTGTATAGGAGCATGAGAGGTATGAGCCCAGTGAACAGACTGCAGCTGTTCCCTTTAGTCAAAGGGTCAAAAATAAGGAGGATCACGTTTAAAATGAAAGACAAGACATGAAGAGAGGATTTGTGGAATCTGTTTTGAACCCACGCGATGGTTTGTGTCTAGAATGCATTGCCTGAGAGGGCGGATAAGAAAGGAAACCACACAAACTTTATAAAGCACTTGTATGAGCATTGGATGGTGCAGACTCGATGGGCCTTGTCTTTAATACAAGATTTCATGTGGTGGCAGCCATGAAAGCTCTGATATATCCTGAAGCAGCAACCAATGAGACTTTTTGGTTTGTCCCATCGAACTGTGCTCAGTAAGTGGTGAGATTACAAACAAGAATCATCCCATAGAGTATCAGTATTTACTCAACCTAGGACTGCCTAGCCATCCCTGAAAACATCCATGTTAATCGACATGCTCTCTACAGGAATCGTCCAACGATAGCATCAGCATTATTTCGGCTGTTTGACACCATTATTTTAAGGACACCAATAACATAGAAACAGACTTTGCTTCATTATTATATAGACTTCTCGTATAAGGTTGTTATTTCTCTGAAGAATAATAAATTCCTTCTCATATATTCGCATTGACAAAGTGTTTGTTTTCCTGCGAGCGGTTTGTGTAACACTCCATCCATCAGCAGTAATATTTACTCCCAGTTAAACCAGTACATAAGGTGTACAGCTGGCACTCCCTCTCAACAGTCACTTGAATGGACCAACACCAACTGGACTGGAACGTCTCAACGGCAATTAATGCTGGTCTAGCTCCATTAAAATCCCAAATGAACTAAAAAGGCAATTCGACTTTCTAATAATTATTAAACAATAACAATAATTATTAAACATTGATCCAATGGGTGTGTCGCTGTCGTTGAAGTTGTGTGATCTATTTCCGTGAAACTATTTCGTGCATAAATTGAAAGAATAAAAGCTCAGGTCACATATACACGGTAACGCAACATTTAAACACAAGATGCCAGGGAATAGTAGGCTATAGATATTCAGGAAACTGGAAATAATGTAGTTTGGAGTTTTCTGGCTGATGTAGTTGCATTGGGCTGAAGGGTCGGTTTGTATGCTGTATGACTGTCACTTTAATAGTTAGAAACAAAGAATGAAATCTCACTATTTCCATAGCTTGTGAGCATCAAATAGTGAGGAATACAATCTCCAAGGACACACAGGATTTGAAGATATATCATTCTCCCTTCACTATCAAATTGTTCAGATCCCCGTTTCTCTCTTTGTAACATACCTGTTAGTGTTCCTGCACCACATGAACCCCTGGCATCAATCAACATATTCTAAATAGAAATTAAACACAGGCAACAGACTGCTGGCCTTGGTAATGAAACGCACCTCACAAGAACAACTGAAAGGAATCTGTTGTATTAAAATTATCCATTCGACCCAATCTGATTTCTAAAGCAGTTTCAAGCGAGGCTTTCCCTTTGCCCTATGCTCCTGACCTCTCTACAACATCATGAATCTTTCCTGAGTGGTTTACAGTGCCGTTTAAAAGACACATATTGAAAGCTGTGCCCAATAATCTGAAAGGGAAAGTGTTCATGTTCATGAGAAACGTGTCCTACTCCTGAAACTAGCATCAGGAGTAAGGAATCAAAACAGCTCAGTTATGCGATAAGGTCGTGGATGATCTGATTGTGGCCTCAATCACACATTCCTCCTTTGCCCTTACAACGTTAGCGCGTCTTTCTTGGTCAATAATCTGCCTTCCTCTGCTTTAGGAATATTCAATGTCTTATTCTCCAACGCTATCTGGGAAGAGAATTCCACAAAGACACAACACAATGAGATGATTACTCCAAATCACCAACTTCTTAACAGAGACATTTTTCAGTT
Source organism: Chiloscyllium plagiosum (assembly GCF_037043375.1). NCBI lineage: Eukaryota > Metazoa > Chordata > Chondrichthyes > Orectolobiformes > Hemiscylliidae > Chiloscyllium > Chiloscyllium plagiosum. The sequence continues at coordinate 48,886,977 of NW_028270185.1, forward strand.
TTATAATCCATCCATTGATGGTAATCTCTCACACAAGCTGAAACATTGTTTCAGTATTCAACTTAAAAGACTACTTGGAATATTCTGGGATTAAACAAGATCACATATCGTTCGCCTAAAGCTCAGCAGATCCAGGGCCAGTCAATTCAAGATTTCCTCCTGAAATATGCGCTCCTCCCAGGAGTCAGCTGTGTGAATCTTCTATGGATTGCATTTCCTATCATTTTGGCCATTGCTCTCTTGATGTGCTTACACCACTACTTTGTAGATCTGTAGAAAATCGCCCCTACTTTTAAGTGTATTCTGTTTCAGAAAGTTTCAATATTTATCTTAGCTCCCTAAACGTTTGATGTACACGTAACGTTTTTATTTTGTAACCCAGGTGCCTGGTTCCTCTGTGTCTAAAGCCAATCTCTCCACTGAAATAATACATTAAGTTTCCATTCAATCCGCCAATATCTTTGAGCACAGACATATTTTTCCTACTAAGTTCCATACACCAATATCTGCTTGATCACTTGGCCCAGCCTATATCTCTTCATGGACTCATGTCCTCTTCATATCTTTTTTCTCCAACAGTTTCAACAATTTGCATTCTTCCCTAATATAGACAGACTATTTGGCCAAAGAAACACACTGTGGCGACATTTCAAAGTAATTTGAAAATAAATATTTTTACTCCTTGTCTAAAGTATAAATTTAGAACAAAGCTGAAGTGTGCTGCAGTCCTATCACTCAGTTCCCATTACTCAATGTAGGGTCAGATGTTGTGGAATGTGTGTGGGTAGAATTGAGGAACCACGAATGTGTAAAACTATAGTTGGAGTAATGTAAAGGCCTTTGAATCATAGTCAGGAGCTGGAGCGCATGATAGACCAGGGGATAGAAAATATATGTAGGAAAGGCAAAGTTACAGTGAGTGGGGGGATTTCAATATGCAGGTGGGTTGGGAAAATTAGACTGGTAGTGGTTTGCAAGGAAAGGAATTTGTGGAATGTCGACAAGATGGCTTTTTGGAGCAGCTTATGGTGCAGGCAACAAGGGAATGGCAATACTGGATTTAGTGTTGTGCAGTGAGTCATACGTGAGAAGGAAGCTTAAGGTGAAGAAACCCTTCGGAGGTAGTGATCGTATTATGATTGAACCTAAACTTTAATTTGAGAGGGAGAAAGTAGAATCGGAGTTATTATTACAGCTGAATAAAGGCACCTACAAAGACATGAGAGAGGAGCTGGGTAGAATTGACTGGGAGAGGAGCCGAGCAGGAAAGACAGTGGAAGAGTAATGGCGGGAGTCTACTGGAGCAATTTAGGAGTCACAGCAGAGATTCATCCCGAGGTAATATAGGTATTGTACAGGGAATGCATGGCTAGGGTAAAAACAAAAAGAGAAAGCAGTTAACATGTCAAATGGCAATGGGATACCAGAGGATTGGGAAGCTTACAAAGAGGAACAGAGGGCAACAAAATAAGAAATAAGGAGGGGGAAGATTAAATATGAAGTTAAGCTATCCAGTGATAGAAAGGATGACTGCAAGAGCCTCTTTAGATATATTAAGGGCAAAAACAGGAAGAAGAAGTGGATATTGGGACACTGGAAAATGATGCTGGAGTGATAGTAGTGTGGAACAAATAATAGATGAGAAGCTGAATAATTATTTGACGTCTGATTTCACGGCGGAAGACATGAATGATATCCGAAAAATTAAAGAGAGTGAGGAGGCAGAGCTGATTAGAAGTTGCTCGAAAAACTAAGTGTATAAATAAACTGGATGGAGGCATTAATGGTGATATTCCAGAAATCTTTGGAGTCAGTGAGGTTCCCAGAAGACGAAAAAATTACGAACGTGACACCCTGTTTGTTTTTAATAAAAAAAAGATTTTTGATTTTTTTTTACGAAATTACAAAAAATAGTACAAACTAGTGTATTCTGCTTTACAATATAATAACAACCCCAATATAGAGTTTAAAAACAAACTACTAATCTATTTTGCAAACTAGCAAACCATAAAATAGGATATTCCACATTACTAAAACTAAACAACAGGAGAAAATAAAATAAGTAAGTGAATAAATAACTAGATGCATATGTTTTAAAAATTATATTAAGTCATAACAGAACCCGTATTGAATCAGGAGTCCTCCCCCCAGGAGCCACCAAACCAGCCAGAACCATCCCCACGGCGAAGCAAAGGTACTGAGCAATTTGGCTGATATATCTGTGTCAATGTAGTTCATAAAGATCTGCCATGTTCTATAAAATAATTCCGTCTTTTGGTTCACCATATTCGTAAGGATGTCAAGTGGGATATATTCCATGACTATCCTGTGCCAAATTGAAAGCCCTGGGGCACCTTCGCATATCCAATTCACTACAATGTTTTTGCCCGGACAAAAGAAAAGGATAATGAATAATTTCCTCCCGTAAACAACCAAAGAAGGGAAATTTGGAGAGGCCAAAAGTAGGGGCACTGGGTCCCACCCAATCTCAGTACGCAAAATCTTTGCCAAGACATTCGCTACTCTATCCCAATACACGCGGATCTTATGGCATGTCCTCAGACAATGGGTGAGAGTACTAACTTCTGTTTTGCATGTAGGATACATTGGAGATGCTCCTGCCTTGAACTTTGCAAGTCACTCAGGTGCCATGTGAGCCCAATGAAGTATCTTCAATTGGATATCCTGAGTTCTGTTACAAATTTACAACTTCCTGACGTTTTCCAGGACGTCCTCCCACATCTCTAAGCAGATTTCCATCCCTAATTTATGACTCTAGGTTTTATATAACCGTTCCATGTCCTTTGATACCTTATTAAATAGTTTATGATAGAGACTACTGACCACGGGCGGACCCATCGGCCAAATCACTCGTTCCCCTATCCGATTTATAAGGGTCAATTATCAACATGGTCTTTTTTTTGTATAAAGTCTCCCATTTGAGCATATCGAAAAAGATATTTGCTATGCAGCCGAAACTTCTGACGCAGCTGTTTGAAGGACATCATGACATCACCATCGAACAGGTCTCCCAAACAGGAGATAGCTCTGAACTCCCAGGTTCTGAATACAGCATCATTCAGTCCTGGCTGGAATCCTAATATTCCCACTATAGGGGTATAGGGAGAGGTTTTTTGTAGGTTACCCTCATCCTGTCGCATTATCGTCCAAGCTTTGATTGTATTTAATACAATAGGATTTTTACAATGTTACATAATAACTCTCATCTTGTCCGTAAATAGTAGATTGATGAGGGGATATTTTGCTTGGGAGGCCTCAATATCTAACCAGATTGATTGTGGGTCACAAAAGACCCAATTGGCTACATAGGATAATAGAGATAATAATTGGTACCTCCTGAATTCTCGAAAATCCAGCCCGCCCCTTACTTGTGGAAGCTGTAGCTTTTCTAATGTAATAAGGGACCATCTATGAATCCAAATAAAGGAGCCAAGCCAACGATAAAGCGTACTCAGCGCCTGTCTCAGCAGCATCCAGGGGCGCATTCTCATAGCATATTAAAGGAGAGAGAGGTAGGCTATTCATGTTGAACAAAGTTATTCTACCGAGCCAGGATATCGGGAGATATTCCCAGCGTTGAAGGTCCTATCATGATTTCGCCAATAATTATGTATATTTGACTTTATATAGCTGACCAAATGCCTGAGTATTAAAAAGTAAAGAAAAACTCCCAGTGACCACTGAAAACAAAATGGGATTCATCCAGAAAATTGGATATACTGGCAAGACCTCTCAGCGGCATGGCCTCCAATTTCACAAATTGATTTTGTAACCTGAGAACATGCCAAATAATTTAACCACTTGAATTAAGCGGGGCACAGATGTCAATGGAGAACTTAAGAAAAGGAGGACATCAACTGCGTAGAGAGTAATTTTGTGCTTACCCGATCCAACCTCCGGAGCCATTATATTAAGGTCAACTCGTACAGATTCAGCCAACAGCTCAATCACTAGCGTAAAAGTAATGGCGAGAGAGGGCATTCCTGACGAAAGTCTCTGCCAACGCGAAAGCTATCTGAACTTAAACTGTTGGTGATCACCGCTGCTTTGGGATCATTATATAATACTGTAACCCATTTAGTAAAGACCTCTTCAACACCAAACCGTGCCAGCATATAAACGAGATATGGCCATTCTACCCTATAGAATGCCTTCCCTGCCTCTAGGGAGACAACTAATCCCGATTTCGCTCCCTGCTGGCAGGTTTGTACCATATTTAAGACTCTTCTAATGTTATGAGATGATCTGTGACCCTTTATAACCCCCATCTGGCCTTCTCTAATAATGAATGGCAAAACCCTCTGCAGTCTTAATGACAACACTTTTGAGAGAATTTAAAATCCACATTCAGCAAGGATATACGTCGAACTGAAGAGCGGTCATCTGGGGCCTTTTCCTTGATAAGATTGAGACAAATATTTGCTTCTCTCAGAGAAGGCGAGAGGCAGCCCTGACTATGTGAATACTTATATATATATATATAAGTGACCCGACTAATTCCCCAATCATTTTTTTTAGAACTCAGCCTGGAATCCATCTGGTGCTGGCGCTGTGCCACTCTGGAGCTGCCTCTCTGCCTCCTGTATTTCCTAGGTTGCTAGGGGGGCATTCAAGAACAACACCTGCTACCAGGTTAGGCCCGGGAGGGCAAGATTTTTTTTTAAGCAAAGACTCTATCTTCCTTGTTCTATCCTCAAAGCCCTGTGACCTATACAATTGGAAATAGAGCATTCTAAAGGTTGCATTGATCTTTTTACGATCACAAGTCAGGGTACCAGCACTCTTTCTGAAGACGTAATGGATTGGGGAGCCTTTTTCTTTCTGGCAGCAAGGTATGCTAGATACCTGCCAGGCTTGTCGCTATATTCAAATAATCTCTGCTTCACAAGTAATAGCTCCCTCTTTGCTTTTTGAGTAAATGTGGGATTCAAAGTTGCTCTAAGGGCTGTGATCCACTGTAGTTTAGCAATGGAGGGCCTATCCACATACGCTGCCTCAGCCGTCTTCAGGCGAGATTCGAGCAGACCCTGTTGTTCTACCTTTTTGTCTTTTCTGGGTCAGAATATGAGATAACCAAGCCTCATACATAGGCCTTACCAGTTTCCCACATCACCGAAGGCTTACTGGCCGTGTTGGAGTTGATATCCCAAAAGGTTTTAAATTCCTGCCAGAAATATTTTATGAACTTACTACCCTTCAATAGGAAAGGGTCCATATGCCAATGTCAGGAAGCTAACTCATCATTACTAGTCTTAACCTCCATATATACTGCGGCATGGTCGGAAATAGTTATATTACCTACTTCACAAAACAATATTGAGTTCAAAAGTGTCGAGGGGACAGATGCATATATTCTGGAATGGTATTTTTGTGGATTAGAATAAAAGTAAAGTCTTTACCCTCAGGGTGAACACCTCCACGTATCTACCAGCCCCAACACCCTACTCAGATCCGCCAACTGCCTAGGTCTCATACATAAGCCTGCAGAGATCTTAGTATTGGGTCCAGCCCTGGGTTGATGCAACAATTACAATCTCTCCCTACAATTGTGTGGTGCACCCCGAGAGCCATCTACTTGGAAAACGCTTCCAACACAAACTTAAAAGGGTGCGCTGGGGGAGCAATAGAGATTCAAAATCCCATATTCCTCTCCATATGTTAGGGTTTTAATTATTGTATACCATACAAACTCATCTTTTATTCGCTTAGCATTTGGAAGGGAAGATTCGTCTGGATAAGAATGGTTACTCCTCTACTTTTTGAGCTGAAAGATGAAAAAAACAACTGGCCAAATCCACCCTGTTTCAGCCTCGAATTCTCCTTCTCAAGTAAATGTGTCTCATGTAGAAGGACTGCATTCACCCTTTCTTTTTAAAGACTTGATAATATCTTTTTCCTTTTGATTGGTGAGTGGCTCTCCTTGACATTCCAGGTGCACCACCTAAACGAATGACTAGCCATGATCATCGAAGCAAGCCCGAGAACCCCCAGGAGGGAGAACCCCACCCAAAAGGCATTGAATAAAAACCAAAAATGATTCACACATAAAACACTCTATAAAACAGCGAAATCAAAACAGTTGAGAACTACTCCGAAAAACAAATTGCATAAAACATTCTTAAAAGAAGACTTTCTCCCTTGTTCACAAGGGGCACTACCAGCTTTCAATAATCCCGCCATAACATCTCCCAGCCAGAACCATGCCCTCGGCTCAGGCATTACAAAGTAGAGCAAATAAATTCCAATATCTTTTTAGACAGACTTGAGAAGGGTGGGAGCTAAACACTACCCCCCCCCCCCCCCCCCCCCAACACACCATCTTCGCCTCATCAAATGCCTTCCTCTTTCGGACCACATTATTCTGGAGAACTTGTATATCATGACATGGGGATCATTTCCCAACACTCTGGAGGACTCGAGCAGCATATGTAATGTTGAAGTTGAACTAGGACTGGGCGGAGTCGCTGATTCAACCCGGGCTGGCGTACAGCAACCCGTTGTTCCCGTTCAACCCGCCCCTGGCCCAGCTCCGACTCCAGTTGCAGCAGTTATGGGAGCCATTGCATCAGGAAAGCAAAACGCTGGGCTTCCTTCTCCCGTTCTGGAAGGCCCAGCAACCGAATATATTCCCAATGACCTCGATTTTTGAGGTTGTCTATACGTTCCTCTAAGGTCGGGACTCGATATCCCAGATCCCGGCCTGATCCATGGATAACTCAACAGTGGTCTCGGAGGCCGTGGTCCATTGCTCTGCATCTCTGACACGCTGCCCGAGTTTCTCGATCTCTCCGTCATGTTTCTGCAGCATGACCGAGATTGACTCCCACCTGGACTGGATCTCTTCAATGAGAGCATCAATCTTCTCTCGGAGTGTTACACGCTCCTAGATCAGGCTCGCCTCTGCAGGTGAGTCCCGCAGGGCTGCCGCAGACATCTGCCTTGCTGCCAGGTTGGTGGTGGGGGGTGTGAGAGGGGTCCCTGCCTGTTGGGAACTGCGAGAGCTTTTGCCTTTGGTCATTTTAAAAAGCGTCAAATTCCAAAGTTTGATGTAGAATGGCCAAGGTTGCTGGACAAAAACTATTTTAAACAATTTAACAGGTGAGGCGAGGGTGGGTACCTCACTTTGACTGAGTCTTGGGCAGAGCTATGCAGACTCATACCTACTGGGTCGCCGCCATCTTGGATCTCACTGACACCCAGCTTAAACAGGGAATAAGGCAAAAGATAGAAAATTGCAAACTGATCAGCCTAACCCCGGTCGTGGATAAGTTCCTGGAATCCATTGTAACGGATGGAATTTCTGAATAGTTGCCAGTGCATGGTAAAGTATAGCGACGTCAGTATGGTTTCGTCAAGGAAAGATCGTGGTAATGAATCTGTTAGAATTGTTTGAGGATGTAACAAGCAAGTTAGATCAAGGAGAGCTAATGGATGTTATCTATCTGCACTTCAAGAAGGACGTTGACAAGGTACCTCACAGGGGTTTGCTGAGTAAGATAAGAGCCCATGGTGTCAAATACAAGGTACCAGTGTGTCCAGAAACTTGACTATCTGGCAGAAAGTAGAGAGTGGGAATAAAAGGATTCTTCTCTGGATAGCAGCCGATGTCAACTAGTGTTCAGCAAGGGAACCAAAACTTTTTACTTTGTACATTAACAATCTAGATGAAGGAACTGAGGGCACACCGGCGAGACTTTTAGATGATGCAAAGGTAAGTAGTGGGACAGGTGTCATTGAGGAGGTAGGGAGACTGCAGAAAGGTTTAAACAGGGGAGTAGAGTGGGCAAAGAAGTGGCAGATGGAGTACAACCTGAGAAGGTACGTGGTGATGCACTTTAGTAGTAATAAGAGAGGCATGGACTATTTTATACCTGGAGAGAAAATTCAGAATCTGAAGTACAAAGAGTGTTGCGAGTTCCAGTCCAGGATTGTCTCAAGGTAATCGAGCAAGTTGAGTCAGTAGTTAGGAAGGTAGTGTATCTGCCCCACAATGTGCTTGAAATCTTACATTCATCAAAAGAACTGAGTCAACTCTTATAAACAATAATATTCGTTTATTGAACACAATTAATATTAGAACAATAAAAAATATTATAACGTAATGTAAATCACTACAAATTATCTTATGGTTTAACTTAACTTTGGATGAACACATTCCATCCCATGAGCAGTTGACCGCATTTCACGTGGTGAAGCCTTCTTGTTCTTCTGATAGTCTTGGAGGTATCTTCTCTTTCAGTGGTTATTCTCGAGTTACCGCTCCCTGAGGGATTTTACGGTGATTCTTATCCTTCCAAGTCTTCACTCCTTTTGGGAGGGTCTGGGATCTGCCAATGAAATGAACAGGTACATTAAATTGATCAATCAGACTCAACCAGGTGTTGTCACATTGATGGCCTTAGGGCAACATTCCATTGTCCCGTTAAGGTCCAACTTCAGGTGTGTATTACATGGTCTGTTGCTTCAGATTTCTTTTGAACTATCTGTGGGTAGCTGCAGCCTGTCTGGATTCTGCAGAATGTGGATGAGCACATCGACTTTGGTCAAGGCTGGGTTCTACTTCGCAGCATGCTTTAATTATTGTTCGTTTTTGTAACTCCATGGTAAATTTATTATTGTCCATTGTCAGATTATTATTTCAGGTGGTCAATCTGGTCAGAAAGGCAAATACAGTGATGGCATTTATTTTGAGAAGACTTGAATATTACAGCAGCGATGGATTACTGAGGCTCTATAAGACTCTGGTCAGACCACATTTGGTGTAGTGTGTACCATTTTCGGGCCGTTAGCTCAGGAAGGATGTACCGCCCAGAGTATGTTCAGAGGGACTTCAAAAAGAATGGAATGAAAAGCTTAACATATGAGATCTCTGGATCTATACTCGCTGGAGTTTATAAGGGTGAAGATGGATTTAATTGAAGCATACAGAATACTGGTTGACTTGTCAGAGTGGATGTTGGGAAGATGCTTCCACGGTTAGGAGAGAAAGGACTCAAGGGCATAGCCTGAGAGTCAAGAGAAAATCTTCAGAACGAAGATACGGAGAATAGTCTTCAGCCTGGGAGTGGTGAACCTATGGCAGAATGGCAGTTTCCTTCCGTAAAGAACATTAGTGAAGCAGGTGAGTTTTTCGTGGCAATCGATTCATAACCACCATCAGTCTCTTAATTCATGATTTGAAATTAAGCTCCGCCACTTGCTGTGGCAGGACTTGAACCCAGGTCACTCGAATATTATCTGGGTTTACCATATAAGAGTTCAGTGATAACACCACGAGGCCACTGACTTGCCCAATCCTCCACAGTGTGACTAACATGTGCAGTATGATATGCACTGGGATTTGCCTTCATGTTATCCTTGATTTCTTTATCAAGTTATGGATGATTTTTCTCCGAAATGAAATTCCTCTTCGGTCTTTAGTATCTCCCTAATTGTTTGCCAAATTTCTTCAGCTGTCCTTTGACTGTTCTTTTCTCCCTCCAGACCACCACAGCCAAATGCTTCCTTAGGCCAGTATAATTATCATTACCTAACACTAAAACTCTCATGTATGACTCAGTCTTCACTCTTTCAATCTGAATGTGAAACTCCAGCATGTTGTGGTTACTCTTTCCAAGGCCAAGCTCATCCACCAATCCTTCCTTGTTACATAATATCAAATCTAAATTTGATTAGATGCCCTACAGTGTGGAAACAGGCTCTTCGGCCCAAGTCCACACCGACCCTCCGAAGAGTAACCCACCCAGCCCCATTTCCCTCTGAGTAATGTACCTAACTCTATGAGCAATTTAGCATAGCCAATTCACCTGACCTGCACTTCTTTGGACTGTGGGAGGATACCCACGCAGACAGGGGGACAATGTGCAAACTACACGCAGACAGTCCCCCCAAAGCTGGAATCGAATCTGGGACCCTGGTGTTGTGCTAACCACTGAGCCACCGAGCCGCCCCATTCTCTGGTTGTTTCCATGACATCCTGCTCTCAGAAATAATCTCTCATACAGTCTATGGATATTTATTCAAGGATATCAATGTCAAGTTGATTAATTGAGCCAATTTGCATGTTCAAACCACCCATAGTTACTGTTGTGCCCTGGTTACAAACCCTCACTCTTTCTACCTCAGTAGTACTTTAGGGGGACAGTGGCTGAAAATTACTCTTTTCAAGCGGTTTTTTCTCTTGCTTTTTATTTGAACCGAGACGGATTTCAAACTTTTTTGGCACAAAACACTTTGCAAAGGTCTGAGTTCCCACTCGCACGAACGAATGTTTTTTTTTTCTTTTCACTAGTTACATTTCACAGTAAATATCGACGATTTAAGAGGACTAAAAGTAGTCACGAGATATTGATAGCAAACAGGGTTGAGAAAAATCCCAAAGAATTATTTTCATATATAAGGAGCGAAGGTAACTAGAGAAATGTTTGGCCCACAAAAGGACAAAGGAATAAAGTTATGCCTGGAGTCAGAGACAATGGGTGAGATTCTTAGCGATTACTTTTCATCTGTATTCACCAAGGAAAGGGACTTGACGGATGTTGAGGTTAGGGATAGATCTCTGAGTACTCTGGCTCAAGTCGACATAAAGAGGGGGGAAGTTTTGAATACTCTAAAAGGTATTAAGGTAGACAAACCCCAAGTCTGGAAGGGATCAACCACAGGTTACTGAGGGATGTGAGTGTGGAAATAACTGGGGCTTTAACATATATCTTTGCAAGATGATTGAACATGGGTGAGGTCCCGGAGGACTGGAGAATTGCTAATATTGTCCCCTAGTTTAAGAAGGATAGCGGGAATAATCCAGGTAATTGTAGACCGGCGAACCTGACATCGGTGGTAGTGAAGTTGCTGGAGAAGATACTGAGGAACTTGAGGAAGGCGTTTTATTAGGTTCCCCATGGTCTGCGGATGGAGAAGGTGAAGTCGCATGGGGTCCAGGGTGTTCTATCTAGATGGATAGAGAACTGGTTGGGCAACAGAAGACAGAGAGTAATAGTGGAAGGGGATTTCTCAAAATGGAGACCTAAGCCCAGTGGTGTGCAACAGCGATCTGTGCTGGGACCACTGTTGTTTATGATATATATATCAATGATTTGGAAGAAGGTATCAGTTGCCTGATGAGCAAGTTTGCAGATGACACTAAGATTGTTGGAGTAGCAGATAGTGAAGGGGTCTGTCAGCGAATACAGCAGAACATACATAGATTGGAGAGATGGGCACAGAAGTGGCAGATGGAGTTCAATCTTGCAAATGCGAGGTGATGCATTTTGAAAGAACCAGTTCAAGAGTGAACAGCATAGTAAACAGAAAAGTCCTGGGGAAAATTGACTTACAGCGAGATCTGAGTGTTTGGGTCTATTGTTTCCGGAAGGTGTCAACATAGGTCAGTAAAGGGTCAAAGCAGCATATGCCATGCTTTCCTTCATTGGATCAGGTGTTGAATACAAGCGCTGGTAGGTCATGTTACAGTTGCATAGGACTTTGGTTTGGCCACATTTGGAATACTGCATATAGTTCGGGTAACACATTAACAAAAGGATGTTGATGCTTTTTTTTAGGGTACAGAGTAGGTTCACCAGGATGCTGCCTGGGTTAGACGGTGCTGGTTATGAAGAAAGATTGAGTAGATTAGGACTATTTTCATTACAAAGTCGAAGGTGGAGGTCTACAATATCAAGACAGATATACACAGGGTGAATACAAAAAGCTTTTTCCCCAGATTGTGGAACTCAATTACTCGGGTTCTCGAGTTCAAAGTAAGAGGGAAAAGGTTTAGGGCAGATATATGTGGGATTTCTTTACACATAGGGCAGATGCAGCCTGGAAGTTGTGGCCAGCGGAGGTGGTAGGGTAATGAACGATAGCGTTATCTAAGATGTACTTAGACAGAAACATGAATGGGCAGGGAGCAGAGGGATGCAGACCCTTAGAAAATAGGTGGCAGGTTTAGAAAATAGGAGGATCTGGATCAGCACAGTCTAGGAGGGCCGAAGGATCTGTTCCTGTGTTGAAATGTTCTTTGTTCTTTATCATTCATTCTAAAAATAGGAAGTTTTCAACTTATTGTATGCTACAATTTAATAATGTAAAAAAAAATTATTTGATAGTGCATGTCAAATTTTGTCAATTCTAAATTACAGTTGCAGGGTCAAAGCGATGTACAGCATGGAAACAGACCCTTCGGTCTAACTTGTCCATGCCGATCAGATATCCCAACCCAATCTAGTCGCACTCAGCAATCTAGCACTCAGCCTATATCCCTCTCAACACTTTCTATTCATATGCCCATCCAGATGCCGTTTGAATATTGCAATTGGACTAACCACCACCACTTCCTCTGGCAGTTCACTCCACACACGTACCACCCTCTGAGTGAAAAAAATTCCCCTTACATCTCTTTTACATTTTTCCCTTCCTAACCAAAACCTATGCCCTCTAGTTCTGGACTCCCCCACCCCAGGGAAAAGACGTTGTCTATTTACCCTATCCATGTCTCTCATGATTATTTAAACCTCTATAAGGTCACCCCTAAATCTCCAGCGTTCCAGGGAAAACAGCCCCAGCCTGTTCAACCTCCAGCTACAGCTCAAACCCTCCAACCTTGGCAACGTGCACGTAAATCTTTTCTGAACCCTTTTAAGTTTCATCTGATCGATCAGGTCCTGGGGATTTTTGCATCTTCATGTTTTTCAAGACATCCAGCTCTTCTTCCTCTGTAATATGGACATTTTTCATGATATCACCATCTATTTATCCGTATATCTACATCTCCAATCTCCTTATACTGAGTATACACTGATACAAAATGGTCGTTTAGTATCTTACCCATCTCCTGCGGCTCCACACAAAGGCCACATTGCTGATCTTTGAGGGCTATTTTCTCTCCCTGTTTACTCTTGTGTTCTCAATGTATTTGTAAAATCCTTTGGATTCTCCTTAACACTATTTGCCAAAGCTATCTCATGTCTCTTTTTTGCCTTCCTGATTTCCCTCTTTGGAATACTCCTCCTGCCTTTATACTCTTCTAAGGATTCACTCGATCTATCCTGTTTGTACCTGTCATATCCTTTTTATTCTTAACCAGCCCCTCAATGTCTTTAGTCATTCAGTATTCTCTATACCTACCAGCCTTTCCTTTTACCCTAATTAGAATATACTGTCTCTGGACTCCAGCTATCTAATTTCTGAAGGCTTTCCATTTTCTAGCCGTCTGCTTACCTGCGATCATTTGCCGCCAACAGCTTTTGAAAGATTTTGCCTAATACCGCCAAAATTGACCTTCCTCCAATTTAGAACTTCAACGTCTAGATCTAGTCTATCCTTTTCAATCATTGTTTTAAAACTAATAGAATTGTTGGCAAATAACTGAAGCTGACACATTTCAGGTGAGAAATTAAATCGATTGATTATATTTAAATGTTATAATTCTATTTGATTGTTCAATCTAATGCTCACTCTGAATATTCAATCTGTCAGATGTCAACTATTTTGCAAATGATAGAGCGACAATATATGCACTTGAATACTGAGATTCAATGTGTAATTGTGATCACCAGCATAGTCAGACAACGTGTTCTTTTTCAATACAAAACAAAATGTGCATTCTTTACTTTTGTATAATAAAAGGTCGTTCGGTGTTTACATTTTAATTCCATCAACATAGAATCAATTTTATTGTTTTCAGAGATGATGCAGATATTGTTCAGTTAATAATTGTATTTCATACCTTATTATTGTACAATTCACAAACATGGCAAACTCCTGATTATTGTGCAGGTCAGTAAACCCATCACTTTGCATCATGACCGACATTAAATGTGGATTCCAAAAGAGTGAATTCGTGTACAGTGTTACTGGACCTCACCGCTGCATGTAGCACTCAGTGAGACATTGGTTTGGCCCTGAATCTGTGAAGAGCATTTTCAACCTGGGTTAGGGCAGTCATTCAAACAATCCCTCACAGAGAATCATTTGGAATCCACCTTGAGCAGGAGGAAACTAGCCAAGAGGCTATTACTGCTCTCAGTGTAGGTATAAATGCTGTCTAAATTAGATACCAATACCAGGAACCATGCCTTTTAAATTCAACCTCAGTCAGAGCCTGGCCCAGGGAGCAGATGTATGGACATGGAGTGTCAGAATCACATCACACAAGTTACTTATGGTGATGACATCTGGTATGTCCCCCAGACTCCATATATCTGCACCCTGGACCAGACACTGGGTGAAAACCTTCACAATTGACAGTCTATTGCTGCATCTTGTGTCTCACAGTGATTTTTCTGAAACTATATCCAATAAATATACCTTCACATTCAACAGTATCAAAATAAAATTATAAATGCCTGTGGATACCCAGATACTAAATCATAGGTCACCCAGCAGAATGCATCTGAAGAAAGCAGGAACAAACGGTAACCCAAAAATCGTTTTAATAACTCAAGTTGGTGGATTTTTTCTGGTCGTGGTAAACACACATATTGTGCTGACACTCAGGTGAATGTAACAATGCACATCAAAACTGGACCTCTTGGTCTAACGCCCCTCCCCACCTTCCTGACCTCACACACCTCACTCCCTCACACATTCACCAACTGATGAGAATCCACAAGCTGAGTGAAACTTGGAACATAGAACGGTACAGCACAGTGCAGGCACTTCAGCTCTCAATGTTTTGTCAGCCTTTTATCCTACTTTAAGATCAGACTAACCTCCATAACCTTCAATGCACTAACTTTCGTGTGCCTATCCAGGAATCTTCTTAAATATCTCTATTGTATCTGACTCTACTACCACCGCTGGAGGAAAGCCCGAGCTGCTCAAACTTTCATTGTAAGACATGCCCTCCAATTCAGGCAGCACCCCCTGTTAAGTCTCCTCTGCGCACTCTCTGAAGCTTCCACGTGTTTCCTATAATGAGTCAACCAGAACTGAACATAATATTCCAACGATGGTTGAACCACAGCTTTATAGAGCGAAGAAATAACGTCGCTGCTCTTAAACTCAATCCCCCTCATAATGAAAGATAACACACCGTATTCCTTCTGAACAACCAAATCAATTTGGGTGGCAACTTTGAGAGATCTATGGACAATGACCCCAACTTCCCTCTGTCACTCCACACTGCCAAGAGTTCTGCCTTTAACCCAGTATTCTTTATGCAAATGAAACTTTCCAAAATAAATTGCTTCACACTTTTTAAGGTTGAACTCTAGGTGCCACTTATCAGCCCAGCTCTGCATCCTGTCAATATCCTGTTGCAACCTACAATAGCCCTCCACACTATCCACAATCCGACCGACCTTCATGTCATCGGCAAACGTACTAACCGACTTGTACACTTCCTCATCAAAGTAATTTATAAAAATCAAAAATAGCACAAGTCCAGAGTCGATCCCTGTGGAATACCACTGGTCACTGAGCTCCAGGCTGAACACTTTCCATCTGCTACCATCTTCTGACTTCTATGGGCCAGCCACACCCGTATCCACAGAGCCACATTTCTCTGCGCCCCATGCTTCCGTACCTTCTGAATGAGCCTACAATGGGGAATGCCTTGCTAAAATTCTTGTTGACCACATCTACTGGTCTACCTTCATCAATGTGTTTTTTACATCTTTAAAGAATTCAATAAGGTTTCTGACGGATGACCTGCTCCTCACAAAGCCATGCTGACTATCTGTAATCAAACTATTGTTTACTAAGTAATTGTAAATACTGTCTCTCAGAAACGTCTGCAATACTTTGCCCACCACTGATGTAAGACTCACTGTTCGGTCATTCCGAGAGTTATCCCTATTGCCTTTCCCGAACAAGGGAATAACATTTGTCACCCTTCAAACATCTGGCTGGCACTGCTCCAGTGGACAGTGAGGACGCAAAGATCATCGCCAATGGCACGCCAATCTCTCCCGTCACTTCCTGGAGTAACCGAGGGTAACCCTATCTGGCATAGGGGATTTATCTATTCTTATGTTTGTAATTCATTCAATCAGTGTATACTTCCCTTCAACTTTTCTACACTCTGACCAACCAACTGATTGTCTGCTTTCCATTTCAATGCAATATACAGTGCTGCCTTCCTGAGTAAGTACAGTTCACAACATTCTGGGAATCATGGAATGAAAAAAATGAAGGAATGCACCAATGCTTTCCTGATGAAGAGTTTACGACCGAAACATTGACTCTCCTACCCCTCGGATGCTGCCTGACCTGCTGCACCTTTCTGACACCACACTTTTTGATTCTGATCTCCATCAACTGCAGTCCTCACTTTCTCCAGTACTGAGGGCGGTCCCCACTGCACACTGAGTGGGCAATTAACCATCAGAAACTCATTGTATGTGGAGCTGACTGCTCAGTTCTCGGAAGTTGCACTTGATGAATACATTTTTTTAAAAGAAATTACAATTCCGCAGATATTCATTCAGTGCCAGAGTTAGAAATGTGGTTCATGGTTTCAGCAGCTTGATATCAAACAGGAAATGACTGAAGAACTCTGAGGTACAGGGTATTCCAGGTATTATATTCAAGCTTACATTAATGCTGGGAGTATTTTCAGACAGCCTGACAGATGTGATAAGGGGAGGTGTGTTAGAGGTGTGACATTTTTACCATCACAGAGGCGCATTTGAGGGAGGTCAGGGCTAACAACTCAATACTCTATTGTACTGGACCTAGAGACAGGATAGGGCAGGGTGTTAAATATGAGTGGTGTTGCTTTATTAATTAACAAGTCAGTTACTGGTGAAAGGACGGACAATATCTTGGAAGCATCTTCAAATGAGGCTTTGAGAGTCGAGATTTGAATCAAAATGATGACACATACACTGCTTTTTCTAAGCACACTTTAGCTTACAGTGCGTAAACAGCCCTTCTGATCGACAAGTCCACACAGACCCTCCGAAGAGCAACATTAAGATTGACAAGTCGCCAGGCCCGGATCAGATTTGTCCTTGGCTGCTTTGTGTTATGAGAAATGTGATAGCTTCATCACTTGCGAAGATATTTGCATCCTTGGTCTCCATTGGAGTCGTTCCTGAGGACTGGAGAGAGGCAAATGTAATTCATCTCTTCAGGAAAGGAAATAGAGAATTCCCGTGCAATTACACTCCAGTTAGTCTCACGTCTATTGTCTGCAAGGTGTGAGAACGGATTCTGAGGGATAGAATTTATGACCATCTGGAAATGCATGGCTTGATTAAATGCAGTCAACACGGTTTTGTGAGGAGCAGGTCATGATGAGGGTCGAGCTGTGGATGTGGTGTATACGGACTTCAGCAAGGCATTTGATAAGGTTCCCCATGGTAGGCTCATTCAGAAGGTCAGGAGGAATGGGATACAGGGGAATTTAGCTGTCTGGATACAGAATTGGCTGGCCTACAGAAGACAGCGAGTGGTAGTAGAAGGAAAAATATTCTGTCTGGAAGTCAGTGGTGAATGGTGTTCCACAGGACTCCGTCCTTGGGTCTCCATTGTTTGTCATTTTAATTAATGTCTTGGATGAGGGGATTTAACAAGTTTGCATACGACACAGACGTTGGATGTGTCATTGACAGTATAGAGGGCTGTTGTAGGCTTCAGGGGGACATTGACAGGATGCAGAGTTGGGCTGAGAGGTGGCAGATGGAGTTCAGCCTGGATAAATGCCAGGTGATTCATTTTGGAAGGTCGAATTTGAAAGCTGAGTACTGGTTTAAGGATAGGATTCTTGGCAATGTTGAGGAATGGAGAAATCTTGATAGGCAGGTACATGGATCCCTTAAAATGGCCACCCAAGTGGACAGGACTGTTAAGAAAGCATATGGTGTTTTGGCTTTCATTAACGGGGGATTGTGTTTAAGAGTTGTGAGATCTTCTTGCAGCTCTATAAAAGTTTGGTTAGAGTGCACTTGGAATACTGCGTCCAGTTCTGGTTGCCCTATTATAGAAAGATGTGGATGCTTTGGAGAGGATTCAGAGGAGGTTTACCAGCATGCTGCCTGGAATGGAGAGCTTATCTTATGAAGAGACGTTGACTGAGCACAGACTTGGAGAAAGGGAGGAGAAGAGGGGACCTAATTGAAGTATACAAGATAATGACAAGCATGATAGAGTCGAAACCCAGAGACTATTTCCCAATCCAGAAATTGCTAAAACGAGGTGTCATAGTTTTAAGCTGGTTGGAGGAATGTATAGAGAGGATGTCAGAGGCGGGTTCTTTACACAGAGTTGCGAGAGCATGGAATGCGTTGCCAGCAGCAGTTGTGGAAGCAAGGTCCTTGGGGACATTTAAGAGACTGCTGGACATGCATATATTCACAGAAATTTGAGGGTTCATACATGAAGATCAATGGTCGGCACAACATCGTGGGCTGAAGGGCCTGTTCTGTGCTGTACTGTTCTATCTTCTATTTTCAAAGTCCTTGCACTTAATAATAACTTGGTCTTGGGTGTGGAACTGAGGCCCATCATTTCAATGCTCCATATTTTGAGTTGTGCACTGTTTTCACCATATTGTTATAAAGATGAACTGAATAAAGGAGAAATTTCGTGTTTATTGGACAATCTAAAAGTTGGTATTACAAGAGGATGTCGGACCTTCAGTAAAAAGACATCGCTATTAATGGTTAGAACAATGGTGCAAACATTTACACCGAGATTTCCAGCTCAAGTCACACACAAGGATGTTGGTCTGGAATCATACTGGCCATCAATGGAGCTGCACAATTCTGTTTGGACACTGACATTGTGGAAATAACATACACTGGATATGGTTTATGAGGGATTCAATGTAAGATGCCATCTGCTGCAGGAACCCTTCATCTTTATAACACATTCATTCAGGATTGGGTCCAAGGTATAAAATTACAGAAGGGATATACTTGCAATACATAGTTGTTTACTTGTCATTGTTACAAATGTTGAACTGCACTGGACCAGCGCCATGTGCTAGTCCATTGACCAGTCTGCCCCACACACATCTCCCTGTTGTTCAGGTATGTCTCGAACCAGTCTATTGTGAGGGATTGTGTGACGAACTGTCCAGCTCAAGTTAGGAAGCTCACTGAACAGATTTTGGAGATGACCAGTGTTTTTGGAGATTGTGGTGTGGGCCAGTAAAACTGTGCCTGAATGTAGGTTTTTTTCTCAATGTCATTTCCAACAGCTTTTCTGCCTGCAAGATGGTGTGTTCACTGAACTGGACATGAATTGTATGTTTACTATAGTCACTGAACTGTAATACTTAGGTGTGCGCTCTGGTAAGTCAATTATTGTTCACTTCAATTGCTTTTAACTGAAAAACAATGATGCTTGGTTTATTTTAAAATATGTAAGAAATAAAGTGATATTATTTCATCATTATACAGAATGTAAAAGTGACCTGCTGTATATTTCCCAAGCAACAATCAAGCAACAATCAGATATTGTCTGGAAAGCAAGATTATCCCAGGCATCATCACCATCCTCTGTGGTAGGTTCTGTCCCACTGACAGGACACAGCCAGGCAGAGGTGGACAGCTCCTTGACAGATAGTCAATATGGAAATGTGTTGCTGGAGAAGCGCTGCAGGTCAGGCAGCATCTAGGGAACAGGAGAATCGACGTTTCGGGCATTAGCCCTTCCTCAGGAATAGTCAATATGGGGAGGCATGGTGGCTCAATTGTTAGCATTACTGCCTCATAGCACCAGAGACCCAGGTTTGATTCCAGCCTTGGGCCACTGCCTGTGTGGAGTTTGCATATTCACCCCGTGTCTGCATGGCTTTCCTCCCACAGTCCAAAGAAATGCAGATCAGGTGAATTGGCCATGTTAGTGGGTTGCTCTTTGGAGGGGGTTGGCGTGGAATGGTTGGGCAAAAGGGTCTGTTTACACAGTGTAGGAAATCTAAAATAATCATAGTGCTCAGCATTGATGTTGGATCCTGTGGCGGCTAGACTGCTCTGCGGCAGGTTATGGGGAACCAATAAAAGGGAAACCAAAAATTGACGACATCATCACCGATCTGTTTGCTGCAGACACACTCCTCCATTTCACATATCGGTAAGGATGGTCACTGCACAATCCTGACGGGGATCAAGGGCTAACTTCACATTTTACAGACCCTCCACACGGTGATATCTACTGAATGGTACAGACTTTAAACAGATTAAGCAACCAATGACGATGCATCCATGAGGTATAATGGCCCATCGGCAGCAGCACAATCATATTCTGTACAACTCATACAGTCTGCAACTTCCTGGACAGACATAAATCCCACATTACAGTAACCATCACACCCCGACATCCCTCCCACTGTACAGTAACCATCACACCCCGACATCCCTCCCACTGTTCAGTAACCATCACACCCCGACATACCTCCCACTGTACAGGAACCATCATGGTGCGACATACCTCCCACTGTGCAGTAACCATCACGGCCTGACATATTTCCCACGGTACAGTAACCATCACGGCCTGACATATTTCCCAATGTACAGTAACCATCACGTCTCGACATACCACACACTGAACAGAATCCATCACGGCCCGACATACCTCCCACTGTACAGTAACCATCACACCCCGACATACCTCCCACTGTACAGTAACCGTCACGTCCCGACATACCTCCCACTGTACAGTAACCGTCACGTCCCGACATACCTCCCACTGTACAGTAACCATCACGGCTCGACATACATCCCACTGTACAGTAACCGTCACATCCCGACATACCTCCCACTGTACAGTAACCGTCACGTCCCGACATACCTCCCACTGTACAGTAACCATCACGGCTCGACATACATCCCACTGTACAGTAACCATCACGTCCCGACATACCTCCCACTGTACAGTAACCATCACACCCCGACTTACCTCCCACTGTACAGTAACCATCACTCCCCGACATACCTCCCACTGTACAGTAACTATCACGGCTCGACATACCTCCCACTGTACAGTAACCATCACACCCCGACATATCTCCAACTGTAGAGTAAACAATCACGGCTCGACATACCTCCCACTGTACAGTAACCATCACGGCTCGACATACCTCCCACTGTACAGTAACCATCACACCCCGACATATCTCCAACTGTAGAGTAAACAATCACGGCTCGACATACCTCCCACTGTACAGTAACCATCACACCCCGACATATCTCCAACTGTAGAGTAACCATCACGGCTCGACATACCTCCCACTGTACAGTAACCATCACACCCCGACATACCTCCAACTGTAGAGTAACCATCACGACCCGACATACCTCCCACTGTACAGTAACCATCACACCCCGACATATCTCCCACTGTAGAGTAACCATCACGGCTCGACATACCTCCCACTGTCCAGTAACCATCACGGCCCGACATACCCCCCCACTGTACATTCACCATCACGGCCCAACATACCTCCCACTGTACAATCACTGTCATGGCTCCACATACCAGCCACTGTACAGTAACTATCACGGTCTGACATACCCTCCACTGTACAGTAACCAAACTGGCCCGACATACCTCCCACTGTACAGTAACCCTCACGACCCAACATACCTCCCATGTACAGTAACCATCACGGTCCGACATACCTCCCAATGTACAGTAACCATCACTGCCTGACATATCTCCAACTGTAGAGTAACCATCACGGCTCGACATACCTCCCACTGTACAGTAACCATCACACCCCGACATATCTCCAACTGTAGATAACCATCACGACCCGACATACCTCCCACTGTGCAGTAACCATCACACCCCGACATATCTCCAACTGTAGAGTAAACAATCACGGCTCGACATACCTCCCACTGTACAGTAACCATCACACCCCGACATATCTCCAACTGTAGAGTAACCATCACGGCCCGACATACCTCCCACTGTACAGTAACCATCAAACCCCGACATATCTCCAACTGTAGAGTAAACAATCACGGCTCGACATACCTCCCACTGTACAGTCACTGTCATGGCTCGACATACCTCCCACTGTACAATAACCGTCACAGCCCGACATTCCTCCCACTGTACAGTAACCATCACGGCCCGACACACACACCACTGTACAATAACTGTCATGGCTCGAAATACCTCCCACTGTGCAGTAACCATCACGGCCTGAGATACCTCCCACTGTACACTAACCATCACCGCCCGACATACCTCCAACTGTAGAGTAACCATCACAGCTCGACATACCTCCTAGTGTACAGTCACTGTCACACCGCCCAGCATACCTGCCACTGTAAAGTCATTGTCATAGCTCGACATACCTCCCACTGTACAGTAACCATCACGGCCCAACATACCTCCCACTGTATTGTAACCCTCACGGCCCAACATACCTCCCACTGTACAGTAACCATCATGGCTCGACATACCTCCCACTCTTCAGTAACCATCAAGAGCTCAGTGCTTAGTACTGCTGCCTCACAGCACCAAAGTCCTAGGTTCAACTCCGGCCTTGGGTGTCTGTGTGGATTTTGCACATTCTCCCAGCGTCTGCGTGCGTTTGCTCCGGTTTTCTCCCACCGTCTAAAGATTGGCAGGTCAGCCGAATTGGCCATACTAAATTGCTCACAGTGTTAGGACAATTAGTCAGGGTTAAATGTAGGGCAGGCGAATGGATCCGGTTGGGTTGCTCTTCTGATGATTGGTGTGGATTGGTTGGGCTGATGGACCTGTTTCCACAATGTATGGAATCTAATCTAAACTCCAAGGTTCAAGTCAGAAATATGATGGAATAGTCACTTGTCTGAATGAGTCCAACTCCAACAGTACTCTCGTATGGACTTATGAGCAACAGGCAACACAGTTGTGTGGGGAATATCCTGTCTCACAAACGTGATGAATTATTTTGAGGAAATTACAAAATTGGTTGATGAGGGCATGGGGCTCGTTGTTGGCCGTTTGGACCTTAGCAAGATCTTTGATATGGTTCCTTATGGCAGGCTCATACAGAAGATGAAGTGAAATGGGATCAGCGGTCAGTTAGTAATATGGATAGATAATTGCTTGGTCATAGAAGACAGAGTAATGGTGGAACAGTGTTTTTTTTTGACTGGAGATGTATAAATAGATTTGTGGAGTTGCAAATTATGAGGATGATTGCCAGAGAATACAGCAGGATTTGGGTCAGCTGCAGACTTGGACAGAGAAAACACGGATGTAATTTTATCTGGGCAGTTGCGACGTGATGCGTTTTAGAACGTTTAATGCAGGAGAGAAGTATAAAGTGGATGGAAAAATTACTGACCGCATCAACATCCGAAGTGTTCTAGGTGTACAGCTCCTCAGTTCCCTGACAGTGGCAACACGGGTGGATAGGGTGATCAAGAAGACTGACGGCAAACTTGCAGACATACACCGCAGCATGCAGAATGAAAATTAGCAGGTCACATTGCAGCTGTACAGAAACTTAGTTCGAGGTACATTTAGAATATTGTGTACAGTACTGGTTGCCACACCAGCATAACGATATGGAAGTGTTGGAGATGGTATGGAAACGTTTTACCAGGATCTTGTCTGGTCTGGAGGGTATTAGCCAGAAGGAGATATTGAACAAACATGGTTTGTGTGCAGCTATGTGGCTACCTGATAGATATTTACAAAATTATCAGAGGCATAGATAGAAGGACAGTTCGGTTTTAGGTAAAAGGGAGAAAGTTCAGGAGATGCGATAGGTAAGGTTTTTTTTCGCTGTTCCAGACAGCATGTGAAAATGCCTGGAATGCACTGATAGAGGGGAAGAAGCCAATATAGCAAGGTTTAAGAGGCATGTTGGCACAAGTATTACTAAGTAGGGAATAGAATGACATAGAAGGTATCAGAGCAAAAACGTTTATTTTAACTAGAATGGCATCATGTGCCAGTGCGAGTTTTCTGGGATGAAGGGGCTGTTCCTGTGCTGGACTGTTCTTTAAAACAAGATTTGTGCGGGAATGGCAAGATATTGACTGAATGATGACTGATGATCAACAGCCACATTCAATGGATCTCTCAACAACTTGCAGCTTCATACCCTCACACCCACAGCAGGGAAAATCAATATGGAGAATTGGACGTGAAATTCCGAGCTGGTAACTGGTGACTTCATCTCGCCCTTCGCTCCGATGGCCTTCTATCTTGGACACCAACATCTCGGCGGACACTTCACAGACAGAAGCTGCATGTACTCCACACCCACCAATGCTGGCATCTGACACATGCCAGCCTCACCATGCCATCCCAGCACATTTCCGACACACTGACAGTACGCTTCTATATTTCAATGCTGCAGCTCAGGGTGCACTGACAACTCTCCTTGCAATACTCCTGCAAGGACACTGTGCTCAGGGACACACACCCAGCTCATGGACTGTCCCTCTGGGCCTGCTCACTCCGTGTTTGTACACACTCAATGCTGCTGCAAGGACACTGTGCTCAGCGACACACACCCAGCTCATGGTCTGTCCCTCTGGGCTGCTCATTCGGTGTTTGTACACACTCACTTTGAACTGACTTGAATACTCACAGAATTATTGCATTGCCTTACCCTGCCCTCAGCAGTTTTTCCCCTTAGCCAGAGATACCATGCTCACCCGCCTGCTGCATTGTTTTGGTGTTAAGCACAGACGCAAACCCAGGAAGCTTGATATCATTGTTCACAGTCAGTCACGGCGCCCAGTGCAGTGAGACAAGAGGTGTCTCAGATCCCAGTCTGACAGCTTGGACACGGTCAGTCAGCCTTTCATGGTTGTTAGGGTCAGGATCCTTCCCCTTTGATGGGGTGAGGAGCCTAATGTTTGGGAAACCCCTATCCCTCTTGGCTCTTTCTGCTCTCGTGTGGGGTGGTTCCTTCCGAAATGTGACAATTACCAAGCGGTATTAAGGGAGGTGGAATTGCTTGTAACAGTTGGTACAGGTCGAGAGAAGTTGCTGTATTCAGTGACAGTGGGAGAACATGAGCCTTTGTGGGAGGTGGGTGCAGTAACAGAGAGAAAGTGAGGGCGAGGTCACAAAATGCAGATGGTGGCACTTACAATGGTGACGTGGAGATGGTCACTGACCTCCTTCCGACACTGCTTGGCATTCACCATGAAGGCTGGCACCTCACTGACACAGGGATCAACCTCCAACCAAGCTGGCAGGGTGTAGTATCATGGCCTCCCTTGCCAGTCCTGGAGGAAGATAATGTCCCTCTCTTGCACCATGCCATCCACCAGAACGTCAGTGGCTTTGTCTCATAGTGAAACCCCAGTTTTACCCCCTCTGCCATGTCCAGGCCAGTTTCGGATTGACAATCCAAGAGTATAATGACTTTTTAAAGATGGCCGATGTAACAGGGAGGCTTGGTGCATACTGGGATATCCAGGCAGTGGGCAGTTGTTATGACAAAGGGAAAAAACATCCGCTTAGTGTCAGATGAGACGAAGACCGTGTGGGCAGGGAAGGTAGTTAATGAGACAGATTGGGGATGGTATCATGAGAAAATGCACTTCAGCTTGTGGAGAGAAACCCTCCATGAAACCCGTGTAAAATGAGACTTGACCAAATCATTAGATGGCTTAGGCCTCTGTCTGTCTGAGCTAAAATAGGGATGGAGTGTGAAATATTGACAGCTACAACCTTGGAGCGGAGAATTTTACAGGAGATTCAAATCCTTAAAATAGGGATAACACAATGTTTCAGTCTGTTAAAAGGAGCCGGGGAAAATCCCCTGCCTTATAGTTACCCACATTATCCAATCCCCACGGAATGCAGGGATGGTGCTGGAAGTGCTGGAGAATGGCTAACACCGCAGCTTTGTTTAATATTGAGCAAGGGACTGACTGAATAGTTCGCGGCTGGAATTCTGATAAACGGTCACTGAGGAAGTCCCTGGGAGTCCAGGACGGTCGGTCTGGGTTTGTTCATGGAAGATCGTGTGCAATTAATCTAACTGTGTCGGTCTGAGGCAGTAACCTGTTACTGCATGTGACTTCCTTGGATTTGACGAGAGATTCCATGTAAGACTGTTTAAAAACAGAAACTATAGGATCCCAGGTGAATGGAGCGAACAACCCAGAGAAGTGCAAGGCAAGGCATTTGGGAACATCAACAATAGAGAGATATGTACAATAAATGACAGTATAGTCAGTGTGGGCAGAAGGAAGCTGGAATCATTAATAAACTTGTTAATATAGCAAATAGCATTATTTCCTCTAACAGACAAAATACGGAACTTCAAAGCAGCAAGCTAATGCAGGAACTGTATAAATAATGAGATCAGTCACAGCTTGGGGACTGTGTACAGTTCTGGTCATCCCATCACATGGAAGGATGGAATTGGACTGGAGAGGGTACAGAGGAAATTCATTATCCTGTGACAGTGGAAGTGCAGGTACAAGGAAAAATTGAAATGGTGGATGCTGGCCTTGTTGAAAAGTTCCCAGCTTCATTCTTGCTCCATTGAAGGCTGCTCTCAGTCAACTAATGTTTCTCACTCTCAATTATTGCACATCATTCTCTACCATCACCCTGATCTTTACAATAAAATGATCACTGCGCCCCAAAACGTTCCCCTACTGACACTGGATCCACTTGCCCCACCTTTTTCCCAAGGACCACGTCCAACAGTACATGTCCTATTGGGCTGGACACATATTCCTGCAGTCAGCCCTCCTCCATGTAACCCAGGAACACTTGCCCCTGTTGAGCTTTCACCACAGGGTCACCGTCTCTGTAACTCCCAGGTGCAAGTAGTACTCCAGCTTGTACTGCACTCTGCTCCCTCACAGGGTCACCGTTTCTGTGACTCCCAGGGACGTGTAATCTTCCAGCTCCCACTCCACTCTGCTCCCTCACAGCGTCACCGTCTCTGTGACTCCCAGGGACGTGTAATCCTCCAGCTCCACCTCCATTCCGCTCCCTCACAGGGTCCCCGTCTCTGTGACTCCTAGGCACGATAAGGCCTTGATCCTCAGTGCTGATTTATATCCTCCCACGTTGCTGCTTCTGTAACTCCCAGGTATGTTAGCCTCATGCTCCTGCTCCAAGTTGCTCTGTCACAGGGCCACTCTCTCTGTGACTCGGTGATGATTTCGAGCCTTCTGCTCTGCTGCTTCTCTAACTCCAAGTCCCAGTCGGCCTTGACCCTCTCTGCTGATGTATATTCTCCCACTCTGTGCTGCTCTCTCTCAGGTTCTCTCCCATTGTGACTCCCAGATAATGGTAGGCCTCAAGCCTCAGCTGAGATTCATAACATCCCATTCCGCACTGCTCTCTTACAGGATCGCCGTTGTGCCTGGAAGACAGTGGGAAAGAGGAGGATTAGAGGGTGTTACAGTGATTGAGGGAGCTGTAGGGGATGAAACAGTTTATCTGGGGAGCTAGGCAGACCTGCAGCAACTAAAGAAGTTTACTGGAAGATACAGCGACAGTAGCAGACACTGAAGAAGGCAAAGGAAATAGAGAGATGGTGTCCTGTTCATGACGGAGCATTCTAGAGTCTAAAGGGCTTTTTCTGAACTGGTTACAGTGATGTGTAGACTTCAAAAAAAGCAAATTGACATCCAGCAAGTGTTGTCTGGCCCTGGAGACTTGGATGTGACAGAGTGAGAAGACTTGCAGTAGCTGGGGGAATATAAACCTTAGTGGCACTGGTGGTTTTCAAGAATCGTCAGAACAGGAGGAGGTGCAGAGAATAGTGGGATTGTAGGGAATGGAATTCCTGACATGGACAACGAGTAAGAAAATTGCCAATTTAACACGTACAACCATTGTAATTATAGTCATTTAGGAAGGGAACCTGTGCTGTCATTGATTACAGTTCGATGGAAAGTAACATAAACTGAAGGAGTTACAATTTTGAAAATTGAGCGATTTTGGGTGATTAGAAGTTTAAACAAGAATAAAGAAATTTTAGTGATCTCTAGCACAGACGAGAATGGAGGAGGTGAGATATTGTGAGGAACTGTCAGATTTATATGGTGTGGAGGATGTCATTTATGAAAGGGAGAGCTGCATTCTCTCGATGCAGTTACATGCATGAGGACAGACTGGAATTAAATCGAGGGGTTTAGGGTTGTTTATACACAGCATATGAGATAACCAGGAGTGAGCGAGACACTGAAATCTAATCGAGTGTTTCGGAGTGGTTGATATACAGCATATGAGATACCCATGAGTGAGGGAGAGACTGAAATCTAATCGAGGGGTTCGGGGTGGTTTATATACAGCGTATGAGATACCCATGAGTGAGGGACAGACTGGAATCTAATCGAGGAGTTCAGTGTGGTTTATATACAGCATATGAGATACCCAGGAGTGAGGGAGAAACTGAAATCTAATCGAGGGGTTCGGGGTGGTTTATATACAGCATATGAGATAACCAGGAGTGAGGGAGAGACTGAAATCTAATCGAGAGGCTCGGGGTGATTTATATACATCATATGAGATACCTATCAGTGAGGGAGAGACTGAAATCTAATCGAGAGGTTCAGGGTGGTTTATATACAGCATATGAGATACCCAGGAGTGAGGCAGAGACTGGAATCTTATCGAGTGTTTTAGAGTAGTTTATATACAGCATATGAGATACCCAGGAATGAGGGACAGACTGGAATCTAATCGAGAGGTTCAGGATGGTTTATATACAGTGTATGAGATAACCAGGAGTTAGGGAGAGACTGGAATTTAATCGAAGTGTTCAGGGTGGGTTATTTACTGCATATGAGGTACCCAAGAGTGAGGGACAGACTGGAAGCTAATCGAGGGGTTGGGGTGGTTTACATACAGCATATGATTCCGAGGAGTGAGGGCAAGACTGAAATGTAATCGAGGGGCTCGGGGTGGTTTATATACAGCATACGAGATAACCAGGAGCGAGGGAGAGACTGTAATCTAATCCAAGGTTTCGGGGTGGTTTATATACAGCATATGAGATACCCAAGAGTGAGGGACAGACTGGAATCTAATCGAGGGTTAAGGGTGGTTTACATACAGCATATGATTCCGAGGAGTGAGGGAAAGACTGAAATGTAATCGAGGGGTTCGGGGTGGTTTATATACAGCATATGAGATACCCAAGAGTGACGGACAGACTGGAATCTAATCGAGGGATCAGGGTGGTTTATATACAGCATATGAGATACCCAAGAGTGAGGGACAGACTGGAATATAATCGAGGGGTTCGGCTGGATAACATACAGCATATGAGATACCCAGGATTGAGGCAGAGACTGAAATCTAATCGAGGGGTTCGGGGTGGTTTATATACAGCATATCAGATACCCAGGAGTGAGGGAGAGACTGCAATCTAATCGAGGGGTTCGGGGTGGGTAACATACAGTATATGAGATACCCAGGAGTGAGGGAAAGACTGAAATCTAACCGAGGGTTTTGGGGAGGTTTATATACAGCATATGAGATACCCAGGAGTGAGGGACAGACTGGAATCTAATCGAGGGGTTCAGGGTGGTTTATATACAGCATATGAGATACCCAGGAGTGAGGGAGAGACTGGAATCTAATCGAGAGGTTCAGGGTGGTTTATTTAGAACATATGAGATACACAGGAGTGAGCAAGAGACTGAAATCTAATCGAGGGGTTCGGGGTGGTTTATATACAGCATATGAGATACCCAGGAGTGAGGGACAGACTGGAATCTAATCGAGGGGTTCAGGGTGGTTTATATACAGCATATGAGATACCCAGGAGTGAGGGAGACACTGGAATCTAATCGAGAGGTTCAGGGTGGGTTATATACAGCATATGAGATACCCAAGAGTGAGGGACAGACCGGAATCTAATCGAGGGGTTCAGGGTGGTTTATATACAGCATATCAGATACCCAGGAGTGCGGGAAGGACTGAAATCTAATCGAGGGGTTCGGTGTGGTTTATATACAGCATATGAGATACCCAAGAGTGAGGGACAGACTGGATTCTAATCGAGGGGTTCAGGGTGGATTATTTTCTGCATATGAGATAACCAGGTGTCCGGGAGAGACTGTAATCTAACCGAAGGGTTCGGGGTGGTTTATATATAGCATATGAGATACCCAAGAGTGAGGGACAGACTGCAATCTAATCGAGGGGTTCAGGGTGGTTTATTTTCAGCATATGAGATAACCAGGAGTGAGGGAGAGACTGTAATCTAACCGAAGGGTTCGGGGTGGTTTATATACAGCATGTGAGATACCCAAGAGTGAGGGACAGACTGGAATCTAATCGAGGGTTCAGGGTGGTTTATATAGAGCATATGAGACACCCAAGAGTGAGGGACAGACTGCAATCTAATCGAGGGGTTCAGGGTGGTTTACGTACAGCATATGAGATACCCAGGAGTGAGGGAGAGACTGAAATCTAATCGAGGGGTTCGGGGTGGATAACATACAGCATATGGGATACCCAGGAGTGAGGAACAGATTGGAATCTAATCGAGAGGTTCGGGGTGGTTTATATACAGCATACGTGATAACCAGGAGCGAGGGGGAGACTGCAATCTAATCAAGGGTTTCGTGGTGGTTTACATACAGCATATGAGATACCCAGGAGTGAGGGAGAGACTGAAATCTAATCGAGGT